>NC_142707.1:63518431-63669075 GCF_055471065.1 Atractosteus spatula
ACATACTGTTGATCTCAGTTGAGGAAGATCTAAGCTTCTCTTAAGCATCACAATACCCATCTGTAGCAAATGTGTATTTGATACAACATTTGTGGTGCTTTGCAAAATTCATTTTTTTTTAAATGACATGAAAATAGCTTTTATACAGCCGGTTCAGTAATAGTTTTTAATATCTAAAAGATTTCACTCACCTTCGATGCGTTAGGAAGCTCCCACTGACATGACCCGACCCATCACAGCCTGGTGTTGGGCAGGACATGCCATCTGTCTTTCCTGACTTCCACGTGAACTGAGACCCATTCATGTAGCCGTCCTTTTGTCGCTTGGCAGCTAGGGGGCAGCCTGAAGCACTGCGATGAGACGCGTACTTGCCAGTCACATGACCCTGCCCATCACATCCAGGAACTGGACACCTGTGGACCATTCAGAACACATTCGGCTCATAAGGTCAAAAGGGATGTTGTAAAAGGCTTGTAACTATGAAAATGCTCCTCACAAGAATGTGTGGGGGAATTAGGTAAAGCCTAGATTTCTTTAGGTTTGCAAACGTGTTTCACTCATCTTTTTTTAATGTAGAAGGCTGTTTAATACACTCCAAAATATCCATCATCCATTCTAACAGTTTCATCCAATTCAGGGCCAAGGGGAAGCCAGTGGTTATTTCAGCAAGCAACGGGTGCAAGGCAGACTACACCCTGGACAGGTTGCCAGTCCATGGCAGGGCAGGGCACACACAGACACTGACACCCACACATTTACACCAGGGCCTATTTCCCAGAAGCCAATCTACCTACCATTACATTCTTGGGCTGTGGGAGGAGACTAGAGGACACCCAATGTGAACCCACACAAACGTCTGTATTCCACACAGACAGCAGCCCAGGTTTGGATCTGAACCCAGGACCCTGGTGCTGCAAGGCAAGCCACTGTGCCAGCTTGCTGCCTATCACGCTAAAAAATATATGTATTTATCCTTTGTTGTAATTCTAAGTAATAGACTAGTTATTATTTTCCTCCCCTCTGATATCATGAATATAACTTGACACATCTTTGGAGCAAAAAATCATATGTGTCGATAGATATCCCTGTTTCAAAGTTATCTTTTTTAATTGAAATTTTAAAATCAACTTTATACTGATACAGTTTTCAAGACAAATGGACCTGTAGACAAAACTAAGATAGGAAATGTTCTTTTATTAAGAAAAAGCCCCGTATTATTTTAGTTATGTTACTTGCCAAAGCCTGGATTTCCCTACATACAGTAAATGGAATGCTCAGAGAATTTCTTCCATTTTAACATTTCTGTCATGTTTGCTTAGGTTTGGTGGTCAACTGTGAATGTTTTATGTTCTGACAGAGAAAAAACTTTTGGAGTACTATGTGTGTGATCACACTGTTTTTGTTGTTTTTGTTGGTTCAAACTTGGAATGGAGTTTTAAAAACATAATCACTATAGCTTGCTGTGACCTGACTGTTTTTTGGTTGTGTTAATTTACTGTACAAATGTATGCTTAAATCTTTTTTTCATATAAGAGACTTAAAACAGAAAGGGTTGTGGGAAAGTGGAACAGTCTACCTAAGGCTGTCAAAGCCCATACCCTAGCATATTTCAAGAAACGTCTAGCTCAGGTGAGTTATTAATTACCGAATGGGCTAGATGGGTACGATGCCCTCTGTTTTGTTTGTAATCTGTCTTTTGTTCTTCAAATTGCATTGTAATTTGCATACTGTAATAACAGTTAAAAATGTGAAGTTTTGGACAAATCTAACTAGACAAAACTAGAGGTCTGGTACAAAAGGTACTACCTATTCCAAAAGAATTCGTATTAGTTTTGTTCTTTTATAGTACACACAACACCAAGAAAGGAAGAATATCTATGAAACACATCTCAAACAATAGTGATCAACCACCTGTGGATTCATACATGAGGTCAGATACCTTATCGGCTCCTGGTCCTCTTTGTCCTCTTTGCTATGTGCTATTTTTATACCACTCTTCTTTGCTCTGGGGCAACCTGATAAGCTTAAAGAATGAACATGGAACAAATTAATTAAATCATTAGCAAGACGGCATGTGGATGGGCATCAGTTCCCTCTTGTTTTGCTAATGACACTCAGAGGACTGTTGGCTCAGCCCTGAATTTTAAAACTCAGAAACATTTGTGAACGTGAGTGTGAAACACACAGTAGGAGATACTCAAGAAGTATGCACACATTTGCACAAGGATTCCAGGAGTGCCACTCAAAATAAGAAAAGGGGCTGCTGGGTGGTTTGGCCAGTAAACAGTAAAGTAAAGAGCTCTGCCAGGACCACAAGTTGAGCTCTGTAATCTGGGCATGTCAGTTTCAGCTTGACTACATCATTATCTAGTTCAAGCAGGCAGCTGCGTCAGCATGCCTAGGCTGCAAAGGAACAAGTAAAAGGTATATTCCATGCTGAAAAGAGAAGAAAGGAAACACAACGTTTCGGCTGTGGAGCATCACACCTGAAGAAGGCTCCACAGCCGGAACATTGTGTTCCCTTTCTTCTCTTTTCAGCATGGAATAAACCTTTTACTTGTTCCTTTACATCATTATCTGTCTGGGACCAGAACTGCTCGAGAAGCATTGCATAATTGTATGAGTGTCTCTAGAGGTGGGTGGACTTAAGTTCACCACAGTATCCTTTGGTTTCACACACACACAGTGAGCTCTGTGACTTGCTGGGCACCTGTGAGCTTTCAGTGCGGTCAGTGAGAGCTACAGTACACTCCACTGTGAGACCTGCGCTGGGAACACATCATGACTCCAGCTATTCAAACCCGAATAACAGCTACACTTTAGGTGAGTGTAAAAGGACACCATTAATGATTTCAAGCATTTAATCAATAATAAAATATTTCTATTAAATTAATTTATGAAACAATTTTGTAATATTTCTTGGAATGTTTATACTGCCCCCTATTTAACCTATTATATTATAAAGATAATAGCTGTAATGAAAAAGACAGATCACCACAATATGCTTTACATTGAAACATTCATAGCTTACTGAGGGCTTTCACAGCTACAGTACGTTTCTTCATTGTACTACTGAGATGGCATTTTAGTGATTGAACTTATTATTTACCTTCTGTGTGAAGCGTAGTTTCCAGTGATGTGCCCTGAGCCATCGCATCCAGGTGTTGGGCATCTGAGGTTGAAAACATGAAAAAGCTTCGTTAGTGCATGGAGGGATAAGATTGAACTTTATAAACTCAAAACAACAGGTTATATTACTTTAACTACATCTCTTCACAGATACAAAATTCAAGTTTAAGAAATGTTTATGGTTTCTGGTTATGGATATGTATATTTCTTGCCTGGTTCTTTTCAATTATTTTAATAGCAGAATTAGGAAATTAACAATTTTGTTTGGCTTTTAGTTCCTATGTTTATTTTAAGATGTAATATTTATGTAAATATTGGTTAGTAGTGAGAGGTAGACTTCTAAGGAAAATTGCTGCAAGGCTGGTGCTATATAATGATGTCTGTGGAAGTGGTACTATTCCCCTGAATCAAACTTTCCAGACCAATGACCTATTATGGTGAAGGGGCACTCTGTAGATTTACTGATCTGCAGATGAAAGGATAAATTAATGTCCTAATTAGCTGGTCGTTAAGATCCCGTGGCACTGTTTGAAGGAGTAGTGGTGTCAACACCCAAGTGATGGCCACTCTGGACTATTGGATTTTTATTACATCATAAAATGAAAATAGAAGATTTCCTTTGATGGCCTGACACAAATTTCCCATAATTCACTGTTGAAGATGGTGAAGAAGTTTCTCATTTCACTCCACGATCTACCTCTGCAGTGGGTCTGCTGGCACATACAGAAATAACTAAAAAAGCACCATAGAAGCACTATATAGCATAATTAATCAATTAATATTTCTCCCATGAGAACAAAAAACATCTGTTATACTTAAATAGTTCCATGTTTTTTGGGTTATTTTTTATATTGTTATATATATAAAAAAAGAATCAATTAAAAAATCTTCCATTCCTTTCTCACTTTAACATTCTCACAATAACATCTTGCCACAAAGCAACATTGCCTTACTGACTGGAGGAATTGTGTTTTGTCATTTGTTTTGTTATGTCATTTGTTTTGTGGAGCCAAAGTTTAACAATTAACAAAGATCAAAGTCACCAATAACATACAATCTCATAAAACCTGTACGTTTTGTGTAATTGGTAATGTTAAGTTCTCCAAAATAATGAATGCACATAGCACATAGCACTAGTTAAGAATAACAAAACATATATTGAAGATGTGTTACCACCATCTACAGTATATGCTTTTATAAAAGGGTATGTTTAACCAGAATTAAATTGTAGGTAAAAAAGAGATTTACAAACCAGTGTATTCATCTAACAATTACTGATGGAGTAATGTCACAAACATTCCATTTTTCTATAAAATGGAAAGCTTCCAGAATCATTCTTGACCCTAGTTTAAGTTTTGAACCCCTGTCTAGAACATCACCAGGATGTCCTTCTCCCACTTTAGGAATATTACCTGACTACTTCCTGTTCTGTCAGTGCCTGATGTGGAGAAACTGGTTCATGCCTTGTCTCCTTCAAAATGAATAATTGTAATGCCCTCCTTGCTGGGGTTTCCAAGAATACTCTGAAACTATCGCAGTACAGTATACATAAAACACTGCAGCCAGTGCCTTCATGAGGTCATATTACAGTACTCCTGTTCTGGAAACTCTCCATTGGGCCCAGATTAGTTTTCCTTTGATGTTCAAAGCCTTTAATGGCTTGTTACCCCTCCATTTATTATTGATTTATAATATTAGGTTATTGTCTCATTATACTGTATTTCCCGATGTAACCCACTAACTGGGCCACTGATGCTGAATTCTTATGCATTCCTCAAACTAGGATATGAAAAATGGGAAGAGTGATATGTCTTTCTGTTCCCATGCTCCCATAGAATAATATTCCTAAAAAAATTAGGAAATCTGGCACCCCGAAGGTCTCTCAAAAACCCAGGATCATGTTTTAAATGTCCATTTCTTATCTGCTGTTCATTTATCTGTGTTTTGTATTTACAGTACTTTTCCCAGACTTGCCACGAAAGATAGAAAGATTTTTATTAGTGTTCTAAACAGATTATTACTACTGTTATGAATAAAAAAGAATCTCATCTAATAGCTGTTTTTCATTTAGAGATGTGATATACAGTAACAATATAGGACTAGGACCTAGGCTAAAGATGCCTTTTATGAAATGACCAAATCTTTTTGTGAATGTGTTTAAAGGAGGATGATACATTATATATATGTAACAAACTGTAATATGGTGTTTTTATAACAATGAAAATGACCCATGTTTGAAGGGTAGTTTCAAATGTACAGGAATGTCTTGTGTCCTTCAATGCTTTTTGTGCAATTTTCTTCATTCAGTTGAGAAAATAAACTGTGATTCTTTGTACAATTTGATTGTAAATAATAGGGAAAAAGGGCTTCAGGTTCAAGAGCCATCTGTCTATTGAAAGAGAAATACAGTACTAAAGAATAAAACTGGGTACAACAGCTGTAGGCTCTCCTTTATATTTTAAGAGACACTTAAAGCAATAATTCATCATTCATCCTTTTTTGCAAATGCCCGAGTACTACATTCCAAAACACAGGGTTGCATGATATCGTACATGATATTCATTTCAGTTGCCTGTCAACTAAAAGAAAACAAAGATTTGAAATCCCTATATGGTTAAGGTTTCCACTATAGTGGTGCATATTTCTGAAGACATTGACTTAGGCTAATTCTAAACCTAAATTAAAACCATCCAGAAAAGTTCAAGTGCCTTGAAAGTGTGAAGGAGGAGAAACATCCAAGTAGGTTTTCTCAGATTTTCTTTAAATAGAAATAGAAAGCAGCTGTTATAGGAAGGAAGAAAAAAAAAACACGGTTTTCAGCAGCAGTGCTCTGAAGGTTTCACACACAGAAGTATTTCTGTCCTGCTCACAAACAACATGCGCACACATTGATATTCACAATTTATACAATTTCTATGAGTTCTAATCTCAGTGATGGGTAAACCTGAAACAGAATAAACATATGTAGTTGGTTTTGTCAGTCCTCCTGGCTCCATCGCCAAGAATATTGCCTTCTTCAATACGTACTTGCAAAGTACATACCATTTCTTCTGAGAACGGAAGGTGTAGTATGAAGTTTTATAAAGCACTGATGATATCAAACCTTCACAAATGCATATGTTTCCCACATCCCCCTTTTTTGGGATAGTAAAAAAGTAAAGACAAAGGACTGGTTTTTGCTGCTTACTTGAGTTCTTGAGAGTTGGTAGCCATCATGCTTCGAATACTTTTGTCAGCTAAAGGACAGCCAGACAGACTGGAAAATATACATATATGGGACATTAATTAAAATTAAATGCAAAAGGCCGCGATACCAACCAATGAAACAAGACAAGATACACAAAGAAAGGACTGTAAATGCAGGAAAGCCATGGTGCAAGTGCAGGATATTGGGTCAATTAAAAGAACAGTTAACCCTCTGAATAATTCGATTACATTCAATTCAAATGGCACTCACATTTAAAAGTCCTTGAGATATGCAGTACTGGTTCTTTTTTTAATAGAATTAATGGAATGCAAATTACTAATACAAGGGTTACCTATATAATATTATGAATTTATGATTGGGACATAAAATATGCATTGCATAATAAAGTTTGGCTTTAGTATGTTTATTTTCACAACTTGATGTTTTTACATGGTCCCCAATAATAAAAAAAACCACTAGTACTCAAAGGGTTAACATTGAGGAGTGTCACTATCATTTGACAGCATTGTTGAGGTAAGCTGAAAACAATAAATTGAAAAGACAGAATCCACCATGAAAAAATGAAGTCACACCTTCTATGTGAGGCGTAATTACCAGTCACATGACCACTTCCATCACACCCTGGTGTTGGACATCTGTCACCAAAAAAATAAAAACAAAACAAAAAAAAAGAAAACAAAAAACAGCCAAAAGAGTAAATATGTTTAAAAACGTTGTTTCATTGTTTCCAGTTTAGCTTCACTGTCTGCAAGGGGCTTTTTGAAACATCCTAAGGAGAAGCTGCAACATGAATAGGATAAAATGAGAATGATGTTTTATTACAATAAAGCATCAAAGTAAGACAAAGCAAGTAAACATTAGCTAACAACTTCAGGTAAAATGAAAAGTCGCCAGAACAATACGCTGCATATGTAGCATGCTAGTAGTGCAAAGGAGAAATTGCTTGTTCCTCTTAAGCAAAACAACAGAAAAAAAAACGTGTGTAAGAAAGATAACCAGCACCTCCCCAAATGCTTACGTTATCAGGTCCTTTTTGCTTTCCTTGCACTGGGGGTATTTTGGCTTTGGGCTAGGGATGGTGACCTCTCCGGGATACTGCCGGTCTTCAAGGATATCTTGGAAAGGATCTAGATCTTCAGGCTGCAGGCAGATTTAAAAGGCATTTGAATTGGTACATTTAGCATCCCATTCAGTTGGATCCTCAATAGGACACTTCTTCTTCATTGTACCCCTGATAGCTGCTAACTCGCCACCCCCTCTACCGGTTTTGAGAGCTAAAAATGCAACTGGAGCATTGATTGATTATTCTAAAACACTTAACATGAGCACTCAAGACCTAGCAGGGATAACCTTGTAAATTTACTGCTTCACTTCTGAGATAGTAAAAACAGGCAGAGTCCACACTGGAGCTACAGCAGCTCAACCCTGTTTCTGGAGCAATAAGAGGACTAGAGAGCAAGACTCCCTCATTGGACTGAATACCCCTACATCACAGGGATCGTCCCCCCATCAATGCCCCAGCATATAAATTGTACTTATACAACTTATACAGTACAACTGGATGGAATGGAACAACGGTGGTAAAATGCCTCACTCGGGAGTACAATGTCTCCAGCTGGAGATCTGGATCCACAACCCATAGTTTATGAGTCCAAAGCCTTACTTATTACAATACACCACCCCCATTATTTGACAGTACTTGTACACAATAGACGATACTCATACAGCTCTGGATGAAGTCTTGGAAGAAAGCAGAAATATCCATTTCCTTGTGAGTCAATTCTATCTGAATATGGCACTTCCTTTTTGCAGCTCCATTCTATGATTGGTACATACAGATGCACTGTATAACAATATCTAACAAGTCTGTTTTCACATCTTTGCTTCACGATTCCCAAGTAAATAACTAGTGCTCCAAACGTTCATACCAGGAACTGTTTTCAGTGTCATTTCTCTTGAAATTTATATATTGAAAATCATCCATCCTAAATAATTTAGGATAAATCCTGAATCTTTTGAAAAATGACAAAAAAAATATCAGTGTATTATTGTCCTTTGTGAGTTTTCTTGATTAGGGGGTAAATGTTCATTATATACTGAACAACCAAAAATTTGAGATGACTTGGCTTTGTATGTGTGGAACAATGTACAGGTGCATGTATTGCTATTTTTCACAATTAATAACAAGAATAGGGCCAATAATTTCTGGTGCAAGTGAAAACTGCCTCCAATAAGCTAATAACTATGAGTTTCCATTAATGAAAAGCATATTATTATTCAATGTTTTTTAGCCTGAATTATCAGCATCAGTAACCATGCAAGTCAATCTCTACATTGCTTTAGAAGGCTTTCAATTTAAACACAATAGGTTAGTATGCACACACATTTCATGCAAATAGCTAAACCCTCCATTGACTGTCAAACTGTGCATATAAATTATTGTTGTTTTTTTTTCAAAGTTCCTGAGTGTGTAAGGTATAATCTTGTAGTTGCACCATTACTGAGACAAGGGATTTGATTCAATTGCATAAGCGGAGACGCATCAAGTCTGTGTGTGTGGTGGGAAGGATTACTTTCAAAATTAATATAAAGGCTGAAACATCAACCACCTGAAGATATAAAAGCTTTTGATAAACTGGTATTCTGTTAAACTTACAGTTTATTCCTATTTGAGAGATTGTGTTTTCACAATAACTACTTTGATATAGCAGGTATTTGATTGACATTTGTTTATTTCTAGTCTACATTTATCAGCATTTCCAACAGTTTTGACATCTACTTTTGGCTTAAAAATTAGGGGTACAGAGTATTTGGGTAATTAGAGCTTTTTATTTTTTTTTCTTGGAAGAACTACAAGAATTTTAAGCACCAGTTTTAGACCATCTCAAATCCTTACAGAGAGCAATTAAAAACATTTGGAATTTTTCATTTTTATTTTGGAGTGTGCTGTTTTTATATCCTGGACAAATAGTCTCACCCTGAAGATGTACTGTATTTGTGCACCAAATGTCAGATAAGAAAATGTGATATAAAGAGTTTTAGACTAGGTGGTACTGGGAATCATGCGCAGTACGAATCCAGAAAGCACTGATGCCTACTGCTATTATAACAATGGCATCAACTACTGTATTCAAGTAACATATGACCTGCCTTCGGATTTGCTTGAGGTCCTTGCTTGTATCATGCAGGAACTGTGACAGGCCTTAAATCATTATTTTTGAAGAAATAGATTGGAGATACAGTTTAGTATCTTGTTCAAAGTGAAGCACAAATCACATGCAACTTTCCCACTGTATGAAATGTCCACTAGATGACACTCTAGTAAAAACAAAGATTCTCTCTCAGCCAAATGAAGCAAATCTGTAGGTTCTGCTGTGTTTCATTGTTTTATGTTATATTTATGCACAAGGATATAAAAACAAGAGCAAAAAACAAAATTAATACTCTGCCTTTCCAAAATCATGGTTTAGAAAGTGATCACTGTTAATGTGTTATAACATGTTTATTGAGATCAGACATTTTATGCATTCAAATACTATCATTGCATATGGATATTAAAATTCAGTGAATGCTAGGCTGTTTTGTGTTTTATTTGACATATTCCACATTGTGAGTATTAACATGCAATGCTTGTAGCCAAGAAATAAACAACATCTGACGTTTCTGATCAAAGTCAATGGAGACCTGAGACATGATAAAAATAACAATGTATAAATCAATATAAATGTAATAATAACAATTTTTACTGTATTCAAAGTGCTTCCATACTGTAGGTTTCTTTACATCCCTAATGCTATCATTAAAACCTTTTTTTTTAGCTTTCACTGTCAAACTTCAAAAACTAAAAATATATAAGAATATTCAAATGAGTGTACTAATTGGTTAGCACAAGTCTTGGGGCTTCTGAAACATACAACACTGACCTAGTGGCCTTTCTGTCATTTTGAAATAACACTTTCCAGAGCCCTCTAACACCAAATCACAAAAGGAGGAGGCAATGGAGCACTTGACTTGAATGAAGGCATCCATTTCACAATTCATCTGAAGATGCCAGCCCTCAATGTATAATTCGAGTACCTCTTTGGGATCATCCTCGTCGATCTGCTTTATTTTGGTGTAGTCGACCGGTAGATCCCAGCAGTCGGCCTCATTCATTTGGTAGCACCTGCTGCTCATCATGGCCTGTCGCTGTGGAGACATGGGCTCCAGAGGCGTCAAAATGGCACAGCTGCCATCGCGTCCGCGCTGCTTGTTCATGCTCAGATCCAGTGTTCCATTTTCGTCCACTTCAATGTCGGGATTCTGACAGAGAGAGAGCAAGCCACATTGGTTTACATTCCCGGCTGTTCAACACCCTCTTAATGTTTTAACTTGTGCTAGTAGACGCAGCCCTGGCAGCTTAACCCTTTCCAAGATCAGTTTCCCTTTGTGTTGGTTAAGCTCTGTAATGACAAAGAAGAAGCAGAAAAAAAGAGGTAGAAGAGATTACAGCCCTAGGCCTGGTCTGAAAATCTTTAAATACTCGTGGGACTGCATTACTGGGACTGTCATCAGCTTCAAATCTGTTAGAAAATAATGTAAAAAAAAACAGCTGCATTGCACTGCGGCTTCAGCCCTGAATTAAGTTGTGCTTTTAGACTCTGAGGCCATTCCAAAAATTACAACACTGCAGCAGAGCTCCAGACAACCAGCGGGCTATCCTTAAAAAGAGGTCATTCTCTGCAAGTGGCGTAGGAAGAGCAGGTAGAGCAGAGCAGAGAATCAACATTGATCCTTCAGTTTTAAAAGCTCCATTGTGCCCATTTTGAAATAACTGCTTTGCCTTTTCAACTCCTCCAGGCATTTGCCTTCTAAAAATCAAAGGCAGACTCAGATATGTTTACAAGTCTCAGGCAGGAGATATTAGGAATTCTACACCCTTAATTCTGTTCACAGAGGGAGAAGAAAATTTGAGTCTGCAATGAAAATTTTAATAGTTCAGCAGCCTTCTCTTTCAACTGTCTCGGTCTCTCCTCTCTGGAGGGCTCCCTTCAAAGAAAGATGAGTGCGGTGATCTTGATTTAGATCTCTGTGGACAACAATACAAATGGCAACACGCTTGAAAGTGGCTCAGTACTAGAGCTAACGGCAGGAGGCTCTCAGAAGACTGTCGTCCGTATACAATCAACCTTGCCTGACTGCAGTCACACCTACAGCCCTTCAGCTGCTTTAGCAAAGAAGATAATTAAAAAAAAAGAATGGTTCGGAACACAACAGTAAACAGCAAGTCCCTTTAATTTGTACACTGAACTGAATATACCTGATACGTTTCTCATATGGTTTACTACCCTTTTTTATTTAAGATTTCACCAAAAACACACAGCACTGCAGTCTCTCGGGTGAAACAAATTAATCTAACAGGGCCTGTGGAGATGGACAGAGGAGCCCCTCCAGCTAAGGAAAGCCCTCTTAAATGTGATTCCATGCGACTCTCCCCAGGGCTGTATTTTCTTCATTACAGCTGAATAGATCTATATCCAGTTAACTGTGAAGTGGATTTGTGCATATCACTGCAGCAATACAGCTCTGAAGGTTACAGCTTAAAATGGCAACCTACTTTGAGTTCCAAGAAAATATGATACACTAGCTTACTTCAAGCACTGGTCAGACCTTGCTTTGGTACCCTTCGAGCAATTAATATCAAGTGCAGTTAATGCAGATATGCTTTAGATTTGGAACACCAAACATTAGTATCTCAGTAATTTTTCTCGCTAGCATCAGCTGCTCTGCCTTCATTTGTAATTTTCCAAGTGGCTTTTCTAAGCTGCTTTTTTAAATGAAAATCTTTAGGGCTAGGAATATGCCTTCTCAAAGATGGAGGTGAAGCTAAAACTATCTTGTCCAGTGACTGCCTCTGCACTTTTGACTTCTCTAAGCTGACACTGCTGCATTTGAGAGCTAATCGTGTGTGCAAGCTGTGATGGAATTTTCTGTAATACAGACTCCCAGCTACTTTGGAATTAGGCTGTGAGCATTGTAGCAAATCTCAGCTGGACCTTGAAACACACTCTGATACACATTACTCTCAGTCACTGGTCTCTGGAGATACAAATGCTAAACTGGTCCCACAGGTGAAAGTCCATTCCACTCAAGTGATAGAAATGAGTACAATTAGCGACCCACAGTGCATGCTGAGATGCAACCAGCAATGCAGCACACTGGCACTGATAATAACAGTGGATCATTCTTACTGTAGGATGTATGGGTGTTTCCATTAAGATTTTCTTTAAAATACTCTCACGGTCTTGTCATTTTGCAGCATCTCCTAATTATTTCAGACCAAAATAGAGATTGGTGAAATAGGTTTAGATTTTAAAAATTCATTCTCACTGTCCTTTCAAAGACCTGCGTGTCTATTAATGGTTAAGGACTTTAATCATGTATTGGAAGTAAGTTTTCTAATACCTTTCTAAAATGCATGTTCTTTTATCTCTATACAGTACTCGTTCTATTTTTGATTTTTCATTTTTTTCTTTTATACTTGTTACATGATTTACTCTTATATAAAGTTACTAATTGGAACTTAATCAGTTTGACTGCAGCATTCGTTTTTCCCTTATTGTATCCCACCTATAGTGCACTCTGAGATGTTGTGGTATGAAAGAGTCAAGTAAATAAAAATAAGCAGTGTGTTACATAGAACAAACAAAAGGAAATCAGATTCTTTCTGTTGTCCTGCAGGAGCACATTTGAATGCTCCTGAGTAGACAGACTTCCAGCGTGGAAAGCAGATACATCATATTTAATTAAAAGTGAAAAAACATCGCAGCGAGAGACTCTCATAGCTGTGCAGTCCCAGAGCTACAGTTGATAGAGATGTGCAGTGATGACAGAGGAAAGCCCCATGCTCAGCCACTGTTATTGAGCGGACATTGAAAGTATGCAGTAAGAAAACCAGTGGCAATAAAATGGAGACTTCAGTGCCACTATTCATTACATTACATGACTCCACCAGTCATTAAATTACCCTTGCAAATTGCCATTTTTGCTCAGTGCTTTTCTTCAGAGCTACATACCAAACTGAATATACAGTATAGGAAAGGCACCAAGTTAGATTTTCGCTTATGAAAAGACACGAAAACAAACACTGAACACAAATTTAATTTCCAAGGCTTCTTCCTACTGAGTTATTTGGCATCACTCTCCTCTCTTGAGAATAGTGACAGAACAATAACAGAAGTGCAAAAAGTCAGTAGGGAAAGGAAATTCCTTGCTGAAGGCAGCTCCTACTGTTCTGTGTATGGCTTTATGCTTTGTGAAAGCAGAATTATCTTTCCCAGAACAATGCTGTCAACATCAATACGAGACGGCCATTTGTATTCTGTTTTACATTTACAGGATCAGCTTATTTTGGCTGATAATACAGGGATATGCTCCTTTATCTTTTATAAATGACATATTTGGCTCATTGTGTGCTGCTACTATTCCCTACTTCCTGCTGATATTCAGATCTGATTTGAAATAAAAAAGTCCCCCTGAGCTTGATAGTTAAAATACAGTAATAGCAATCTTTAAGGACTACGTGCAAGCCTAGAATCCTTTCTTCTTTTCTTATAATTATTCATATTTCCATACACAACAACCACCCAAGAAAGCAGCTCCTTTATCAGGGTATGACACAATTCCAGTAAAGAAACATAAAAACTTCTGTATTCAGGCAGCCAATGGATGCCACAGATAATTTAATTTACCAGCCTTTGACTTATTTCAGGTTAGCACAGGTTATATTTAAGAGGTGCATGACAAGACCAGTATTGTACAGTACACGTAAGGTCGCTAAAAATGTAACCTGGGATGAAATCAAGCTGCATGACAGCTTTATGATTAAAAAATGTATGTTGTCTCATCACATGTTGTCAGGATAACTTATACAACACTGGAACCCCCCGCCCCCCCCACACACACATACAGTATGTAAACACCCCTCCCAATCAGAATTAATCATCTATCGCTGCAGCTCTGGGCTCTCGAGGTTAGATGTGAAGCAAATCATCATAAAGAAAGAGTGGCTGAAATATGCCAAGAGTGCTAACGCACTAAGCGTGTGGAAGAGCTTTACCCCAGAGCAGAGATCCTGAGGCTTGGTGGAGAGGTTCTGAGGCATCTCCCGGCAGCGCGTGGAGAGGTTGAGGATTGCAGTGGCTGCCATGTGGGCGGCCTCCATGTCGTGGGTGTAGTCGAAGCTGCTCTTGCTGCACGTACTGCTGGCACTGCTGCCTCCTCCACAGCTCATGCTGCTGCTGCTGCTGCTGGGAGCGTAGCTGCTTGTCGTGCTGCTGGCTGAACTGGAGTTTTTACAGTACCGCTTGGCTGCAAGGACAGGCAACACGCGCAGCACTGTCAACAGCATGTGCTGCAGACACACCAACCCCCCCAAAACATACCCAACGACTTAAATATTATACCACAGATTTATTCATTTATACACATACACCCACCAGAGTCTATCATTACCATACGAACAGTTCCATCTTGAGTGCTGCTATATTAAATCTGTGGTAAGGTGAGAGAGGTGCTTTATAAAATGAATTTCAACAACAAGCACAGCCTCAGAGCTCTATCTTTCGAGAATGTAAGTTCTGAATTTTAAACACAATAAAAGCTGCCATAGAGAACGTGAGATCGGAGGCTTGCTTAACCAGCATTGTAATCAGAAACTGTTTAATTAGATAGGAATTTTGTTTTCTAATGAAGCAAGAGGCAGTGGGCATCTATATTCTGTCATGGGTTATAGTGAAATGCCATTAACAATTAAAGAAAAAAGCAAAAGAAGATATAAAGGGGAAAAAATCTTTCTCACTGTTGTATGTTACATCAGTACTTTTGTATGCTACTCTTTCAGGAATCATTAGTTAATTCAGAAAACATTAACCATTTTGGATTCAAAAAATATATTCTTGCTGTTGTTACACATAAAATAAAATTTCTGTTCTTTTTATATACTATAATGTGGTGTATATCTCACCACTTCTATTCTTATGATGCCAACTACTGTATTTTTCATTTCTTCTTCTCACTCTTATACAAAAAAATGAGCAAGTATACTGTAAGTCGTTAACTAACCCTCTTGCACTGGTGAAGAATAGGACAACAGACATTTATTACAATTTTATCATTTATGAGTGATTTTTAATCTGCTCAACAGTGTTATATTTAGCATTCCTTCCAGTAATCTGCACAATTAAAATATATAGTTCATACCATCGTATCCTTTAGGAGACCCATCCCTGCCTTGGACCTTGGGTGCAATGGCTCGTTTCCCGTAGACGTGGTTGTCATAGCTGTTGTAATCAAAGGTAGTCTTGGAATACTTCTCTAACTCCTTTGCCAGGTTAGAGCGAGGTGTCGTTGTGGAGACATTATTTTTGTAACCATACTGTGGAATTTCCAGCTGTTTTACAAAGCACATAGGCCTGGAAAATAAACCATTATGTGTTGTATAGAAATAAGACAGCTGTTGCACTATTATTTTTTAACACCTAAAACAATAATGTGAAGTGCAATTTTAAATGATAAAATAAGTGTTCCTTAAATTAAGATGAATGTGTAAGTTATACAAAAGCAATTGAATAGGTAATATCATTCTTATTGCTAATTCTTCTTCAGATTTGTATTAATAGTAGTTAACAGTAATAGTATTAGTAGTAGAATTTTGAACAAGAAAGCTGGAAAATTCTCTCAGATGCATTGGGAATACACTGCAAAATGTTTGTAACTATTATAATATGCCGAATTTAGTGCAGTATTGTTGTCATCATACAAACAATTCAAAGGTATGGATCACTTCTTTCAGTAAAAAAAATGTGAACAAAAGAATAGATGCAATACCTTAAAACCCGGTCCGAAGCTTGGTTGGATTTTGTTCCATCACAGGTCTGATGCTTTTCTTGAGCCTTTGCCAACTTCTCTGCAGCAGCGATGGGACACCCAGAGAGGCTGCAACAGCATTAGCACAATTGAATTGTGCTGCCAAGGGGACGGCTCTAGAACAGTGCTTACTCAATTACATTTCCTAACACACCACACATTTAAGCTTCTGAAGGACTCGTTGTTGAATACAGAAACCCTTGTTTACATGACTGTACTGTATGTAGCACCCTTGGATGCATCTGACTATATAGAGATAAAATATCCAGCCCATTTGAAGACAGGTATGAGGTTACATACTGTAAAAGCATAGGATGTACAGTATAGAGTGTTATGTAGGGGCCGCGTGGAGTAATGTTTAGGGCTTGGGACGCAGCAGGCAGGTTGTGGGTCCAGGCCCTTCATACAGACACTGCTGTTTGAGCAAAGTACTTTACCCCAGTCATGGCTGTTGTGGATGTCTGGGAAACATCATCAAGAGAATGGTTCTGTTTTCGTAGTATTGTATGAAAGAATAGAATGTTTCTGTTCCCCATGACAAAGACTGAAGGTCTCCTAGTGCTTCAATAACCATGTTCAGGGCAGTGGCGTGGGATAATGGTTGGGGGCTCTACACTCATTACTGGAAGGCTGTGGGTAAAACTCATGTGGGACTCATGTGGGACAGTTGTAGTTGACACTTGCTGTTGTTCCTGTGAGCTTGGTATTTTGTTCCCATTCCTCTACTAGCATACCCTGATGTTTAAATGGTAAACTTCTCAACTGTTATTGTAAGTAAGAATTTGGCCTCAGCTGAGTTTTCTAATGAAATCAATGTTTAATTAATGTAAGTAACTATAGAAATTAAGGAGATGATGTCATCGACCTGGCTCCCCCTGGCATCTGTCACAGACTCTCATCACCTGGCGAGTCAGAGTAGCTGGAGTCGGTTGACAGCTGAGCCTTTCGATTTGTGCTTTCCCTGTGCCTGGCTTAGCATGTTTTCTGACCCCATCTTTGGTCCTGACCATGTCTCAGGATCACCCCTTTGCCTTTGTTAACTGCATCACTGACTTGAACTTGATAGTCTTACTCGATCTCAACTCCAGGATTCACTGTTGTTTCTCTCCCGGTTTTGATCCTTGCCTGAACCACCATGGACTTGAACTGTGTTTGCCCGCACCACACTCTGGATCCCTGACCTGTTGCAGCACTGAGCACTACATTTCCCTGTGTGTGTGGCGACTCGGTTTTGCGAGCCTGCAAGCAGCCTGCTCCCCTGCTCCAGAGTGTGCGATCCCTCCCCCTCTGGTCTCAGTAACACGCAGCTCTGGGCTATTCCCTCTGTGCTGTTTGCAGGCTCCACAACTCAGCCGCCTCTCACCTAGCACTTGGGTTCTCTAACACTTCCACCACAGGAGTGTGTAAGACTACACTAGAACTTAATTTTAAAGTTTTGGATTTATTATAGCATCTGTTTTTCGATCATTCCTTCTTCCCTGCACTTGTAACTAACAATCTTTTGAATCTGTTACAAAGTCACATAAGCTTCTGCCATAAAAAAACGATATATGTATATATCAACTTGAGCTTTTAATTACAACACAGAGTCTCTTCATGTGGCCAGCTGTTGGGGCTTTGGTGAAAACTCATTTTAAAGATGGATCACATTTGTACACTGTGGGGTAACACAACATACAGTAATGTCTGTATTAACCCCAAGGCGCTCACATACATCCTAGCCAATTACATTATATTCCTTATTTTCGTTTCACAAAGACTTCATTTTTACAATTGTTTTCATTTTTACATTTTTGTGTGTGGGATTTCTGCAGCAGTTCTCTTAATAAATGAACATACAGAAAACAATTACACTGAGCACCTAAATCTAACGCATTTCTAAGCTGACACAGAACTAAAGCCTTGCTTTTTAGTCGTAGCTAACTAAGGGGATGTGGGATGACTGAAGAGGCACTACTTGTCTGTTAGTCGGGTTTCCATGACAGTAGTGGGAAGAAATATAAAGGTACAAAGTTTTGCTGTTCTTAGCTTTGTTTTTCGTTATTACTTCTAACAACTGTAATTTCACTGCAGCTCCCTAAGGAGATGTTCTATATATCATTGCCTAAAGCGACTGCTGGCAGAATGCAAGAGAGTAGGGGGTGAATTCAAACTCCTAGTGCAGATCAGCTGCAGTTCTGTGATCTGCTGGGGGCACTTGAGACTTCAGAGGCCTGCTCCACACATTTGTACCAGTGTTCCAGGGAAGTGTTAATAGCAAGAGCTACACCACATCCCATAGCATCTGCCAAGTGTGACAGTCTTCCAGAAACTTGCTACATCACTGGACTGGTTGCACTCTCAAATGCGACACCTAAGCAATACCATTGTTTGCTGGGTCCTTGCCTTAAAATGGCTCATAAAGTGTTGTTAATTTTTTTAACTTTACAGGTTCCTATAATTTTTTTAATGTGTTTTCATTAATGTTACATAAAAAAACACATACTTCTGAAGTTGTTGACTTGTAATCACACCTTAATCTTCAGCGACTTTTACATGAAATCACAAGATCATCACTGAGATTTGGCAGTCCTAATTCAGAGTGGTAAACTAAAGTCACTGTTAATGTATCAGAAATATTGTTAATGCGAGAAACTCTGACAAGAAGCATCGGTCAATATAATTGGTATTAGATCCCAGTACTAGGATTAAGAAAAGAAACCAAATAATTATTTTTTTGATTAAGATAAGTCAATGATTTAACAACAATAAAAAGGGGCTGTGTAGAGTAACATTTGTAAATGCCCATGGAATCTCAAAACACTTACCTTCTATGGGAGTTCCTGTTGCTATTAACATGACCTCGTCCTGTGCAGCCAGGTGTAGGGCACTTAAGAACATTTTCATACATTGCAAGAACTTGACAGAGAAAGAGTGGAAGATAAAATGTGTAGAATAGGGGAGGTTAGCAGTCCCAGAAATAGCTAATTAGATTAGTTTGTGAACGGTTAAGATCGTTAGCATTACGTAAACACAACATTTAAAGCAGTAAGAACAGAGGAAAAGATCAACCTAAGCATGCAAAGTGCCAAGCATAAAGAAGCATAAAGAACATTGGAAAATCAGAGGGCTGAGCAGAATAGACCCAAAAAGTATTTTCATATTCAAGTAGGTACAGTAGCTGCATCAGCATACATAGGCTGCAAAGGAACAGGTAAATGATTATTCCATGCTAAAAAGAAAACAGCTACAATGTTTTGGCTGTGGGGCCTTTTTCAGCCTTCTTCTGACAGCTGAAGAAGGCTCCACAGCCACAAAGTTGTGTCTCTTTTCTTTTCAGCACGGAATAAACCTTTACCTGTTCCTTTGTATTTTCATATTGTCTTTT
This sequence comes from Atractosteus spatula, assembly GCF_055471065.1. Classification (NCBI taxonomy): domain Eukaryota; kingdom Metazoa; phylum Chordata; class Actinopteri; order Semionotiformes; family Lepisosteidae; genus Atractosteus; species Atractosteus spatula. The sequence continues at coordinate 63,538,042 of NC_142707.1, forward strand.
TTGTTTTCGACCTGTTAGTATACCAAATTGAATAAGACCAATAGTGCATATACGATATTTATAACTGTATACATTTGTCAGTTTTACTAATTTTACACATACGGTACTGCATGTCAGTGTCTAATGCAATAAACGTAAATGCGAAACTGTTTCTGAACACATTCTGTGAAATATGTTCATTCTGAGCTGCAGAAATGTTCCACACATCTAAGAAAAGAACTGCAAGATGATACAAATCAGGCAAAATCTGTATTTGCAAGTTGCTCTACTGTATATCTATATCTGTAAGAAAAGGTACTATGTATGTACTGTTACTACCTATTCTGGTGTATCCATTACAGGGACCAATTAATTAAGCAAAATAATTGATTGGGATGCCATAAGTGGATTAATGTATGAGATTCAGTTAAATACTGCACCCCTGGCAATTAGGTCCTAATCCATAACATCAAACTCTGTCATAGTAAAAAATATTTGCAGACACCCAGAGAAGTACATCTCAGCTTCTGTTTTCTTTCAGCACATGAAGGAAGTGAAGGGAAGTCACCCTAAAATAACATCTTTACACATTCAATCTCACTTCATCATTATCACATCTTTAGACTGTAACATTCATCTTCATATTTGTGTATAGCTATTAATTAAAAAGCAGCAGACCTACATGTAATTGAAGACACCATACCACCTATCCACCATACAGGGATAGAATATTCTGCGGATTTAGATGCCATGGGTAGATTAGGCATTCTCTTATATATGACAAATAGTCATAACTCAGGTGGTCGATAAATCTCTATGGCCTGGACTAAGTTCTGCTGGTTAATGTTCGATAAAGTATATCTCCAAAATAATTTCGAAGGAATTTATTGATGCTGAACCTTATTTCCTTTTTCTCCCACTCTCACTGCTCCCCTCCCCCATATTAAGTTAACAAGTTAAAAGGTGACACTGAGTGGAAAAGTAGCAGTATCATCACATTTCAAATTTAACATATTTTCTTATTACATCATATTAATGATACCTTAACTTATATGGGGGAGCATGCTGTCATGACCTATCAAGGTGCAGTGAGTCATCAATCACTCAAGAATATTATAACACAAGCAATGTTAAAAATAAGTTGGGGGCAACTGCTTAATCTTTTTATTCTAATGTTGATCTTACGATCCTGAAGATCTCACTGAACAATTCATGAAGAATTCTTAGCAACTGGAAAATGTGTTCCACACAGCCGCAACTCTCTGAAAAGAAGTTCCACCACACTTGTGCTAGTATGTCCTTGTTATATTGTTGAGTAAAGCAGTTCATTGAGTTGTCTCTGTCAGCAGTCTTCAGGATTGTATTAAGCAATCTGATCATCTCCTTTTCTTTAAGACTAAAAATATTCCTTCAACCTGTGTAAATGAGATTTTTTTGGAGAGCAAGAATTATAGATACTTTTTTCCAAGATTTTTGTTGTAAATTTGTAACAAACTGTATTCTAAATGAAATCTTGAAATCACATTGTATATTTGTTAGAACAACAACAATCATAATTTTTTCATTGCTTACCCCCCGTCAACATAATTTACAATGAAATATTAATATTACATTATTAACAACGTTTGTTGGTCGTTTTCAAAATAAAAGGAGTAGAGACAGGATCTACAAAGCTTTTCAATAAATACATAAAAGACTTCACTCCATGAAATACACTCCATGAACTAATTTGGATTTGCCACAACAAAGGGGGTTGCAATCAAAACATTTTAGCTTTTGATTTACTGTGCAGTTTGTGTTGGCATGTACAGTAACTTTTTACACCAATAAAAATACTCAGTCTCAGCATTAGTGTTCTAACCAAAATGTTTGTTAAAAAAGCATATGCATCATTTGTAATTCAAAAATTTGACATCAGTGGGAAGGGGTGAATGTTTTTGCAAGGCATTCTATGTATGCTGCACATATTGTTCATGACAATTCATCTAGCCACTAAATTTTTCCCTGACAATTTTTCCCCACAGACAAGGGCAATTTACATCTATTTCTTTACCACTATAGTTCCAAAATGTGACTCTCATAGCAGGTGATTCTAGTTGCAAAGGAACTTTCTCTGAGTGCAAAATGATCTCTATAGTCCTGATGAGTCCGGTTAGACCCAAATAATTGGTTGAGCACCACTGGGCTATAATTGGGATTAATTTACCAGTGCTCTTTTAGCTTTTCAGCAAAAATGTGAATTGCTGGGGGCACACAGTCTTGCAGTAATGTCTCAGAGACTCAGTGCTGCTCCAATTGGCATTAACTCTCTTGAGAGGTACTGTGCAATTTGCATCTTGTCAAACGACAAATACCTCTGCAGGTGGGCATGTCAGAGGTGTATGTCTGTGTGCCTCATTCTCTCCTGAGTGGCGCAAGAGTTACTGACATAAAGATAGGTCATTTACAGCTGGTGATTTCAGATTTGGTTGACAAAAAAAGAAAAAATTGATTTTTTAAATTTAAACAGAAGGATCAACAAATCATTACACACTATAAAAAATTGGTACCAGTATTATGCACCTTATTGTTGGCATGATCATTGCCTCATTGTTGCAATAGGACAAATATCTAGATTTTTAGTAAGAATTTTGTCATTTTTTTATGTACAAAAGGGGAACAAGATTGAATGATAATACTGTCCATTTGGACTGTCCATTTGGACTGTTCCTTTGCCCCTTATCCTTTCCTCTCTGGCTCCCCTTTTCCAACATTTGTAACCCCCTCCCCCATAAAAGCAGGAGAGACTCCTGCTCACTCTCATCCTGCCTGGAATCATTCAGGAGCAGAATCTCTCTCTCTTGTTCTCTTCTCCCTGCTCTTCCTACTCCCCATGAACAGCACACCCGCTGTCAATAAAAGGGCAACAACGCTTCCTCACCAGTCAGAGCAACAGCCTCCTTGCATTCCTCCTTCCATTAACAGCCTAAACACTCCCAATGTCACAATGCCTTACCAGGAATAAAAAATATCTTCCTACAAAAGTATATTTAATAACAAAGCAACTTAACCATCACACTACTGTTGAAATTGTATTGTGGAAACATTTCTGAAGTATTTTAAGCTCAGAGCCATCTCAATATCAATAACTAAACACATACTATAGCCTTTTGAACAATACTGGTTTCCTGAAATAAACAATACAATACAATGATACCATATGTGTTTGTCTACTTTACATACAGTATATAGTGAGAGAATTTGTAAGGGGGGAAGAAGGGTATATTTTTAATCTTTCTTGTATTATGAGTCTACAATATTTATGTACTCATGATTATTGTTGGTCTGGGGTATCCAAAGGATTATCATGAAAAGTGAAATAATTGAATGTAATGAATGATCGCTGGGTCGAATTCTCATGACAAGCCATTGACATCTTTTGTCATGTGGACAGCTCCTTACATACCTGTTTGCCAGCAACTCTATTTTGCACCTTTTCGATGTTCATATTGTGCGTTCTTAGAAGATGTTTGCAAGCTACTCGGGCCAAGTGTGACTTGGCAAACAACAGATGGCTGAAATATGACAGATTGTCCAGAATCAGAAGTTTGGAATCAGTCCCTGGTTCAGTCTTTGCTTTTGGTTTTAGTCTGTGTTTGTTTACCTATCCATCCATTTTCTAACCACTTCTTCCAATTCAGGTTTGCTGGGGAGCCAGAGCCTATCCTGAAGCACAGACTCTGGATCAGATGTCAGTCCATCGCAGGGCACACACAGACACAAACACTCACACACTCACACCTGCGCCAGTTAACCTACAGTACCAGTATGTCTTCTGACCGTGGGAAGAAACCAGAGTGCTTGGAGGAAAACCATCCAAACACGTGGAGAACATACAAGCTCCACACTGTATTTGCTTTATGCTCAAGTAAAAATAGCACACATTTGTTTAGAAAAATATTTGTTTTCAGACGTTCCTACTTATTGGTTTACCATTGGGCTTAAGGCATGTCCAATTCACTGAAACTAATGTGGTCCACAATACAAAAACTGTGCTTTGAAACCTGAATATGTAAAAATAAACATAATAACAAGTTAGAAAGTCTGAACAAATTTAAAAAGTACAAAATGCAGTGATTAATAAAACTGTTCTTGAGTTGTCAATAAGAACACCTGAAGTAAAGCTGAAACAGTGTGTATTTTTCTTTAGGCACAATATCTGAAAGTTTAACTCAGCACCTTGAAGGGACTCTTAAGATCCTTAATAAAAAAAGGATCGAGTTCATGAAAAAACATGACAGGGTGACAGAGGTAAACAGAGAAATCATAAACTGGAAATCAATTGGAGTATGAAACAGGAGTACTAAATTACTTACTAGGCAAAGTTAACGCTTTGTAGCCTGATTTCATCAGATCTCATAAACAAAGCAGGAGTAGATTCGCTTAATACTGGGATAGGAATAAAACTAGGTTACTGCAATAAGTGCCGCTGATGGATCAGTAGGTAACATTCTTTCCTCAGTACCAGAATCTCCCAATGAATGTCCCACCCAGTAGGGTGACCAGGGGAAATGTGCTGTAGGAGGTTTTGTATTCTGCTGAGATATTAAATCTCTAGTTCTGACATTCTGACTATTACAAATATCATGGCAAGGTTTGAAAGGGGAGACAATTCCAGGGTCTTCGCTAAACTCCGCAGTGTGATTGTACAATCTGGCCTACAACAACAACAGAAACATTGATATTAATAATAAACATGGGCGGCTCAGTGGGGCAATGCAGAGCATTGGTGCCTTGGCGCTGGGGCCCTGGGTTACATTTCAGACTTGGGTGCTATCTGCATGGAGTTTGTACTGTATGTTCTACCCATATTTGTGTGGGTTTCCTCCAGGTTCTCCGATTTCCACAGACTGCTAGGTTAATTGGCTTCTGTGAAAATTTGCCCTAGGTGTGTGTAGGTGTGTGGGTGTCTGCGTGTCTAAGTTTGAGTCTGTGTGTCTGCCCTGCGATGGACTGGTGCATGCCTGTCTTCCAAAGATTTTGGCAGAAGACAGAAAAAATGCTTTAATATTTTTAGACTTTTCCTTTTACTTCCAAAGGAAGCCACAGGGGAGGTGCTTCACCCCATTTCCTCCAGTCCACCCAGTGTTTTCTGGGAGTCAGCAATAAACTTCAATAAACTTCTGCCTGTTAAGCCTCTAGGCTCAAGTATGGACTGTGTGTGTTTATTGTCAACATGAGTTAAATACTTAGATGGCTGCAAAAATGTGACTTCTATGAAAAATGTTATCAACCTAAATTTGCATCAAGAAAATGAAGTGACAGGTTAAATTGTTCCAGAGTTAATAAACGTTCAGCTTAATCTTTTTCAGATGTGTGTGCTCCGTGTCACTATTATGATCATAGGCTGTTTTAGAAAGCCTTTAATGGAGTTTGGACTAAGAGTTTTTGAAACAGGCAAAATAAACTGCCAGTTTCAATAATTAAGAAGAACCAGATCAGAATGAAAATTCCTTCTTATGAGAGTTTTTTTTTAATAAAACTGATTCTGCACTGCTTTCAGGACAATAGAATGGTGCTTATAATTTTATGAGTAAGACCTTGTAAGCCCTGAATTTCCATTGCTTTAAATATTTGTCAATATTACGCTCATACCTACAGCACAAGTACAAGTGACAGCATTGTTTTGCTTCAAAGAGATCTTGTAGAAATTAAAAAGTGAACTAACATATTTTGTTGAACCTATGACTTTGAATTCTGAGTTTACATAATTCCTTTTGCAATTCCTTTTGCAAAACTAAATATGAAGCATACAGGTATTTTAATTGTTATAATAAAATATTGCAATCTGTAGTGTACTATAGAAAGAACTGATGTAAGGTGATGCAAAGCAAACTATTTCAGTATTTTAATTTTAACTTCAAGAAACAGTAAAAGCTCATATGCCAGTTTAGTGGGGACTAGCAAGATAAAGCAGAGTAAAGTGTAGTAAAGCACATTGATATCACAGTAAAGGTATTGAGAGGTAATGTAAGGAACACATACTGTGGGAAATCATGAGAAAGCAAAGTATTTGTACGACAGAAGCATAATGAAACTGTGCAAATACAATTCAATTTGACTGTTGTATATTTTCCATAAGACGGGTGCAACATGCACAAACAACATGTCAGGCCAAAAAGACAGAGCCGTGCATGGAAAAGGATAAATTTCAGCACAGGGGGGAAAGAAAATCAGTGCATCAGACTTTTTTTTCATAACCAGGAGTGCAAGAGAAAAAGAAACAACAACATTCAGAAAAAAAAGCAGGGAAACAAAGTACGTTATATATATTTGATACAAAAATATAATAAGTTTTGTCACCTAATTGATAATTATATTTCCTTTCTGCTTACTTTCTGGAGGTACCCTGTCTTTGTGGGGACACCCTGATAAACTCCGATGGTGGGGGTACAGCCCTGTCACGTGGCCCGTCCCATCACATCCCGGCGTTGGGCACTTGCTTTCTTTCTTCTCCGCCCGTGAAGAGTCTAGAATTGGAAACAGGGAGTTGAAGGAAGTCCATATGACAGCAAACATGACCCGTGAAACACCTTCGCTTCTTGTAAGGGCCTTTCACCGGCGACCCTTTTCATGATGGAAAAAGGGAAGGTTGAATCATGGCCCCCCAAAAATGTGAATCCCACAAAAATATTGAGGCAAAATCTGCGGTGTCACCAAAATCAACAAAAACCTTGCACAGCTCCGACGAGTTTCAAATCAACAGGGAATCACGTCATCAAGAACAGTTTAAAAAAGGTGACGTTTTCTACTTTTTGCTTCCATCGCAATTTATGTACGGTACAGTATTCCTGAGGCTTAATCCAGAATAATAAAGTAATGATAAATGTTTCACAAATAAAATCACTATTCTTATATTCTAACTTTGTTAAATTATCAAAATATTATTCATAGGATGCTGTATATATTTACTGCACTATATACTGTATTATGCTTTAATGTGTCAGTTTATTCAAAACCATAAGCAAAAAGTAAGATATTAGTAAAGCATGTTAGCTGGCTAAGTCACAGAACTGTTTCATGAATACTATACATTGCAGACGAATTTAATTTGGCACACATACCAACTGGACTATGGTGAAGGTACTTTTGAGTTTATAATAACAGCATATAATGGAGGACACTAACATCACTTGTTCAGAAGAGGGAGCAAAATGATTTTCTAGGGTATAAGGTCACATGTCATCTTGTATCTACTTTCATTGGCCAACATGTTCCTCAGGATCCTATTTGGAGTATAGTTTCTCAGTACAGGTGCTGGAATGGGCAAGATAAATATGTGAAAATATTGATCAGGAAATGTAATTAAATGTATGCATTCCCGATTAAATGAAATGTAAAAGCATACAGTACAATAATTTTGATGAAAAAAAACAAATTGTAACTAGCAGAGATATCGCAATCTAATAAATTGTATATATTGTATTATTTATAATGTATTGTATATATATCGCATTATTATATATTGTATTATTGTACAGCTGTATTAAATATTTAGATAATTTACTCCAGTATTTACAGCCATGCATCATATGTTACTAAAAAGGAGGGAGGCACGCTGGCACACTGGTTAGCATTGTTGCCATGGAGTGCTGGAGTCCTGGGTTGAATTTGTATTTTCTCCCCAGTTTCTCCCCGTGTTTCTTCTGGGTGCATCTGTAAAAAATGTGGCCCTGGTCTGTGTGTGTGTGTGTGTGTGTGTGTGTGCGTGCCCTGCAATGGACTGGCATCCCATCCAAGGTGTGTCCCACCTTGCATGTTGGGTTAGGCTTCGGCTTCCCTTGCAATCCTGTACTGCATTAAATGGTATTGAAAATGGATGTATAGATAATAAAAGGTAAAAATGTGATAATAATATGTTGAAAGTATTTGTCCCTACACATATACTGCACACTGTAAATCAATGTCAAGCTTTCAAGACATAAGATTTAAGATTAAACACTGATATTACACACCAAAACAGGAGATTTCTATACAAAACAGAACTCCAATGAATATATTACAAATTTATAGTGTGACACAGTGGCGAAAATTCACTTTTCACTGTGATACCGCTGTTCACCACCAGAGGATCTTGACATTGAGAATGCATTTTCTTATTAAACAACATGGGTGTCCCTAATTGGGAACCCTATATTAAATGCTCACGCGGCTGGTGTGGCGTTCGTCTCAGACGCACGCCAAAAGCCTTACCGATTAGGTGCTAACTCATTCTCCCTAAAGAGAATCATTTTCTCCTTGTCTCTAGCAAGTCTCTGTTCTTCCTATCAATTCTTGCATACTTCCCGTGGATCGATTCCACACCAGCACTCTGATCCCAAAAGGGAGTAAAGAAAGTGTACGCTGCTGGTTAAAAGCATGGGCAGACCTCACCCATTATCACAATAGGTTTTGCAAAGGTTAAATACAGTATGCAGTGATAAAAGAACACATGTTTAAGTTCCTACAATAAAGATAAAGTTAATATACAGTGTATGCAAACTTCCTGCACAGGATTCCTCAAGATGTGACAGCATTATAGTTTAGCAGAAAATGAATGCAAGTACATAACATGATCCATTCAGAGCAACTGACTTAATTCACACTGTTCTTCTGTCATGATCTGAAAATTAACTAGCCTACATACTGTAAAAGCTATAGTGAGCGTATCTAATCTGGAATGTACAGTAGGATACTTTCTAATTATTGAAGATCTGCAGGAAGCATATGCACTGACCAGGCCAGAAAACTCATCAGGCTGAAATATTTTAAAGGAAACTATAAATAAAAATATACCTGCATGTACCAAATCTGACTGCTTCATGTTTAGTAGAATTATTAGGTACATTTTAATCCAATACTTGTGAAGATCAACAACCATGGAATAATACATCAGACATTTAAGGATTTACATATTTACATTTACTTAATCAGTTGAAGATAAAGCCAAATTTTAATCTCTACAGTAAAATGCTTCTCATCTTGTTCAAAACAATATTTGACTAAAGGATACAAAAAATGTACAGTATATACTGTACTTTTGGCAAAGATACACCCAGCAAATCCACGGGTAAGGTTTTAAATGTACTGCTTTTACATGATCCCCTTTGATTATTTTAATGTCTCTTTCTACTTCAAGTTGCAATTCATTATGTGGTCATTCTCTAAAATAACTCTGCTTTGGGTTATTGTTTTGTAGAAATCTTCATAGTATAAATAGGATTTTATGTTTGAAAGAGTTAAATTTGACCAGAAATGCAATTTCATATTTCACTAAAAATGTGCACTGGGTAAAAGATAACACTGAATAAATGAATCTGTATGAAAAGCTTATCAGTATAGCTTTCTTAATGTATTTGAGGGTGACTATCATTGCTATCTCTTCCACAGTGAGTTTTGCCCCACAGACACATTTCATGAACATATTATGGTCTAAACTCCAACTGCATTAAATTGAGTAGGAGCAATTGTTCAGGTTTCACAGCCATAATGTTTCCAGCAGGAAGCTGTTTAAATTCAGAGCACAGGAAAGCCAGATTCAATAATAAGACTCAAGCTACAACACTTCCACCTCTGAACCCGAATTCAGTGTCTGGACAGACATAAAGATGACTGGCATTGCTTAACCTGAGCTTTCAGTTTCTCACCTAAATAAACATTTGTACAAGTCAACACATTGTGAGCATATTTCAGTAGTTATTGGAATCCACACCTAATACCTTTCTCTTCTTTTTCACTACAAACAGACTCCAATTAACATCTAAAGAACACTTTGGGATAATGGAATACTTTGAAACAGCCATCTGTGCCAGGAATGGATGCAAATACAAGAAGATGCAAATGACTTGAGGTCATTTCTTAGTGCATTTCTTTAAGCAGATCCAGGCAAACAAACCAGTGGTTTCTGGTTTTTTTTTGTAAATACATTGTGATATTTGTGCTACCATCAGTGAAACAAAGATTTTTGAACACATATTTTTGACTTATAATGAAACATAATGCATATTAATATAACAGAACAGGAACAGTGCTTTACACTTACACTTTCCACAAAAACGATATTTCTGCTACAATGCTCCTGTTCCTATGATCTGGTCAGTGTTATGTTATGTTAGGTACAGTAGCTGCATTTGAGGGACTGATTTGACTGCCCAAATTGAAATCGCCAGTTTAGTCTAAACAAAATTTGGCAATTTTTGAATATTTTGGTTTACAGTAATCATCCCTGCGTTTACATGGAGAGAATGGGTTAGTGCACACATAGTTTTCTAAACAGTGCACCTTTCAAGGTACCCAGATTTTGATATGTTACAGGGTCTGTGCTGATTGTCTAAGAGATTAAATGCAAATTGGAGGAAAGTGTGGCACTCGAGAAACTTTGGAGTTGTTTCACTGGGATTTGAGTGAGCTCTGTCCAATTAATACATTTTCTGTTTGTGGCCTAGACATAAAGTATTAAGTAAAAAAATGCTTAACAAAAATAAAAACAGATGATTTGCCATTCTGTTGTATAAAATGCTATCCCACTTTGTCATTTCTTATGTCAAGACACAGTTTTCTTGTGGACGTAGGAAGTCTCAACTTTGCTAAATGATAGCACATCAATTTCTCAAAAAGCAAAAAACCAGACGTGACATTGCCAGTCAATGTGCATAAATATCCAGGCTCAGTCACCCAAACTGAAAGGCCTTTTGCCCTGGCTTTGAGTTTATTTTGGTACTAGCATTTTGAGAGCTATTCTTATCAAAGACAGCAAAAACAAAACATAAAATCGAAGAAAAATGCTGTGCAAGTGATGTTATTTTTCTATTTTCTATATTTCAACTCAAAGAATATGAGAAATGTAATATTCAAATGCTTCATATTCAAGGTAAAGATTGTACCTGCAAGAAGTCAGAATACTGCATTAATAAAACCAATAGAAACTAACATCAGGAACTGTAACATAAAACACCTATAACAACATGCTACACAGCTGTTCCTCAAAACGCAATTAAAGTGTTAACCATTGATATGTAGGTGTAGAAACACATTAGCTCCAGAAATAAAATAAGCAGTGGCTCACAATTGTTTGTGTGGGGAAGGCATTAGTCAGGCAGTGTCCTCACAGCTTGTAGTCTTAGTAATGTTTGTGACTCACTGATCACCTGCAACTCCTGCAGACAGTTCTCAATCTCCCATAAGGCAATGGAAATGAAATGGCTTTGACAGGTGGACATGTCAGAAAACTGTGTCTGCATCCTCATTCTCCCTGTGCAGTGCAGGGGTTATAGACTTAAAGGCAAGTGTTTTGCAACTGGTGAGTCTAATACAGAAAGTGGTGATTCTTGATTTTTTTTTAAAGTAAAAGACTGAAGGACAAGCCATAATTAAGGTGGGAAGAAAAGAGATTAAAGATTACTAAACCTGTTTGAGAGGAGATCCAGTGGTCCATTTTCTAACCTCTTTATCTAACACAAGGTTGAAGGGGAGCTGGAGCCTATCCTAGCAAGCAATGGCTGCAATGCAGGATACAACCTGGACAGGACGCCAGTCTACTGCAGGTCACACACAGACACAAACACAGATACACACACACTCAGAGCAGGGTCAATTTTCCCAGAATTCTGAACCTACCAGTATTTTGGTCTATGGGAGGAAACGAGAGCCCCTGCAGGAAACCCACACGAACACCTGATGTTCATGCAAACTCCACGCAGATGGATTCTATGGTTTGGTGAAGCATAATGAGTTCATGAGAGATATAAATGTTTTTCACAATCAAAGAAATTACTAATTTATTGGTTTTAACCAATTGCCTCATATTTAAAATTAAACCCACTCCTGAGGATATTGTTGCTGAAAAAATAAAATGTAACCTTTTGATGAAGGATCAGATATCATGAAATAACACAATGGTGTCTTGTAATAACGCAATGTTTGTTTTCTTTCTAGCTGTCAAACGTGTTTAATATTAAAAGAAAATAAATTCAATCAAAGGAAATTCCAATATTTTTTTCTGGGACTATTTCATGAGATTCTCATGGCATCTGATATATGAGCTTTCTGTGAAACACTTCACACAAGGAATGTTCACTGTAGGGTAGAAAGATTAAATTACTATAAATGCAAAAAATGAATTGTAAGGGATTACATTAAAGCATATCATTAAAGTGACCCCCTGTAGTTAACATTTGACTTTGGTACTGCTCCTACAGGCAAAATGTCATGCTGACTACTCTGAATATGTCTCTTTTTTGATGCATATTGATTTGGTTGCAAATGGGACCACAATGGTGACAGAAAGATCATCTCTTTAAGAACACAGACAATGAGAATTTCAGTCTTTTCACCCCAACATGTAAAAGCAACACTGATTACCTCTCTAAAAGCAAATGACACAGAAAGATCACTAATTAAATTTTAAATGTGCTGTAACCCAGTATCTTGGTCACTTAGCGCCAGAGTAAAATAAACCCAGACAGAAACACACAGTCCTGTAAATAGATACAGGTTGAAAGTCAGACAAACTCTAAGCGATAAAACAAGAGAAGAAGTGAAGCTGTCTGTTTTATAATGTGATGGTAATGTGTATTTTAATATAAACTGATACAATTAGAAATGCCAAATAGAAATCCAAACATTTTCAGCCATAATTACCATTTTATACCAATTGTTATGATATGGCTGGCAAAAATGTTAGAGCTCATGTTGTCTCTCTGTGTTCATTGTTACCTCCTAACTAAAAAATGATTAAAAGAGTGACACCACACAGATTGTAAGTAATGTGTGCTTGTGAGTTTGTGCAACACTGATGTGTGCATATGGAAAGGGCTCACAGGAGCATCAAACTTTAAACAAATTACAACAGCATATCTTGTGAAAGTCTAAGGAACATACAGTATTCTGGAAACATTTCTGATACATTCCAGTTCTGTCAATCTACTGTAACACAACGTAAATTTGCAACAAAGCAACTGGTAGGAACCCCTGGAGCAGTTGGGGTTAAGGGCCTTGCTCAGGGGCCCAACGGAGTAGGATTCCTCTGCCAGCTGCGGGATACAAACAGGCAACCTTCCAGCCACAGGCGCAGATCCTTAGCCACAGAGCCACCGCACTGCCCTGTATTTGAACTAAATAGGACATCATTGGAATTCTTTTGCAAGGCACTGTATTAACAGTTCACTACTACATTAGAAAAGTGTCCATTATCTTAAATGCCTTTTTAAATTTAGAGTCGCTAATTACGAGCGTTATGCCCACCTGATCTGGAAATGTCAGATTTTCATGTCTCAGCTTCTTCACTGAAAGTACCACATGCCTGCAAGTGTCTGGGAGGCTACAGGGTTCATCATGTTGTTAAGAACTAAGAGAGCCCTCGCAGACTTATCTCATCCCACCTTCACTGACTCTAAGCCAATTGTGCTCCATTGCTTGCTGACTGCTGGTCACAGTCAGTAAGTGACAAGACCCAGGCTGGAGACCTCTTCGATGGTCTTTTACAAAAGCCACTTTAACCCCCCCCCCCCACCATTTAACTTCAGCCATTTAAATGATCTATCTTAATTATGTTTTGTTTTTTATTGTTTCCACACATTGAACAATGAAAATGGTATATAAAAATCTGAGTCTTTTTCAGTCTGTTGAGAATTCATATTCACACAGGTACAGTACTTTACGTCTTTGTTACTTATATGTTACACTATGCAATTTTCTACATTAAGAGCTGCCATGTCACGTGCAAATGAGGACCTATAAGTATATATTTACAGGCCACCTCTGTTTCAAGATTATCCAGCAAACAACACACTAGTCCAGAAGTCGCAACATTTCTACTGGTCAAATAGAAGAGGGCTGACTATCCATTTCAGGAAACATGTCAGAGCAGTGAGGAAGTTCTCAACAAGCTGACAGTCTCCCATTTTACAGTACTTCTCCTAACCATGACTGCTCTGCCTGTCAATGTCATTATATAGGGTTTCAAAGACACTTGTTCCAGAAAGATATCAGAAGCCAAAATATTCTTAAACTTGGTTCACACATTCCTTCAGCACAAAATGACCAATTCATACTTTTATAATCTCTCCATTCATTTACAAACTGCTGCCTTCTACACTTTTTCAAGAATACATCAACCATATTTCCAATTTCTTGAACCCCATTTTCATCTCCCCCTGCCCTTTCTGACATTTTGTTCTTGTCTTTCCTACCTCTCTCCTTTGCCTCTTATTTTTTCTCTGTCCCCGTGTCTCCAACACTCCTCTGAAACATATGGTTCTTCTTCCTTTCTCCATATACTTTTCATTGTTCAGTTAATTTCTAGTTCTTTCTTTACAGCACTGACACATCCCACTCTAACCTCTACCTTAAATATCTTCCATGTGTTTCCCCAGTCCTGAACTATATCTGAATCTTTGAATTTCAATTACATCTACAGTTTGCTTTTCCTTTTATTTTACCATGAACTGTGAACATGACTGTTTCCTAAACTATGCTAGAATCTACTGTATATCATTGATTTAAAGTAAAAAGAACAGCAATCCTAATACACATCCCTGTGGTACTCAGCATTACCCTAATTTGCCCTTTATCTGTACTGTTTTTATATAATAACCAGCTCTTAATCCAAATGTATGCAAGCTGAGAATCATTCATTCATGTGGAACTTTATAAAAACCCAATGAAAATCTAAATATACCCACATCATAGGCCCTGTTTGTAACCATTGCCGATGTTGCTTGTTCAAGGGGCTTTAACAAGTTGTTTTCAACAAGGTTTTTCTACATTTCTGCTGTGTCCCCCAGAACTCAATTATCATACACTCTAGAGATGATCCTGCAGTTTAATTCTAATTATCGTTTCCATAACTTTAAATACAATAGAAGTAAGACTATTTGGGCAATAATTACTTGACTTGGCTTTGTGCTACATTAGGAATCTTCCATTCAATGGGTATTACCCAGGTCCTGAACAACAGTCAACAGTTGCTAACATCTATAAATAAAATTTCTTGTCTGTTTATATACAATTGGTACCATCAGGCCCTGGAGATTTATTTAGTGCATCTTGTATCTGTAACACTTCTGCTTCTTTTATGGAAATATTATTTAATACAGAAATGTGTCTTTCATCAGCCTGAGGCATGTTGTTGATTTCTTGCTTGATGAAAACCAGAGCGAAATATTAATTTAATATGTCAGCCATTTCTCTTTAATTGTCTAAAACCTTTTTATATTTTTATCTCCGAGACACTTTACATCATTCTTTACTGTAACACATACATCTCTCTGGACAGTAGCCTTGTCAAACACGTGGTGATGGCAAAACTATCTTCATATATTATAGCTATGTACAGTAGCTATTCTCTCATATACATTTCCAGTGCCAAATAATGAAACATGCTGTCTGCATTTTGTTGGCAATGTACCAGATATATCCCATCTGCCTAGCTGTCAGAATACACACATAGTGTACTGAACTCAACAATATAAAGCAATTCAAACAGAGAGGTAACATGATATGGCACTGCTGCCTCACAGATCTGAGGTCCTGTGTTAAATTCAGCATGGTAGCACCTTCTATGTGGAGTTTGTGTGTTCTTCCCATGTGTGTGTTGGTTTCTTACACTGGAAAGGAGTGACATTTCTATAGGCTGGCGGATAATACAAATACAAGAAATAAAGATTTTATTTACTGATGTTTATTCTTGAATTAGGTTTCTGTTGGTATTACATACCTCTATGTTAAACAATAAAGCTGCTTCCACCCAGGTTTACTGCTGCCTCCTTGAATGGCTCATTTGGTGATACGAAATTCATATTACAGTAGACAACAGCAACTTCACTGCAGTTTCACAGGAGAAGAAAACCAGTGAAGTGGAATGCATATTAGAAAGCAATAGATATTGATTGTGACCGAGGAAAGACCATGCCTTGCATAGCAAATGGTTTCCATTACCTTACCATCTTAGGATAATTAATGTGCAGTCAGTGGCCCTGTCTTTCGTTATCGGTCATTCTGATGCAGTTCAATTCCTATCCGGCATCTTTAGTTTTTAGGCGAGAAGGCCTTCATCAATAACTGTCGAGCCATGATAATTTTATAAATCATGATGCCACCCACCCCAGACAATCAGTTACACATATTTTACACATATGATTGCTCTTTGGCAATAAGTATCAGTGGTTATCTCTTTCATAGCCTAGGTTTCCTTTATTTCAATAAGGAATAGACATTTTTCCGTGATAGTTCTACAGGACATCTATCATTATTAGAAAATTAGAACACTATAGTGGCTTTCGCTGAGCACATTCCTGTAATATTAATATTAATGTGACTCACAAACAGTTTGCCTTGAAATTACTATCATACAACACATCTGCAACACATTGTTTTAAGCATCTACATTATTTTTAAGAGAGACAGCGATGATTCACTAGATTGAACATTTCTTTACATGTTATTAAAATAATAACAAACTGCTTAAACATTTTTAATAAAACATTCATCCGAATATTTTTTAAAACTTCTTGACATCACTTTGTGACGAACAATAACAACCTCCAAAATATAAATATTTTGTACATCCTAACATGCATTTCTTTCTTTTACAAAGAAGGTTTGCTGTGGAGAATCCTAAACATCTTAAACATATTCAGGAGTTACAATATATAACATGAAAGCATACTGTATCATAAGCACATCATAAGCATAATTTATTTATGAAGTATCCACTACCAATCATTTTTAGTATTAGTGCAGCTTTAACGTTTATTACTACAGCTTAATTTGGGGGAGAAGAAATCAAGTTTCTCAACTTCTCCTGTCATTAAATTACTCCTTTAATTCACGTTGCTCAGAATCTTCAAAATCTTGATCACAGCACTTCAAAGTAAACTGTACATGGGCACTACCCTAAAGTGTTGTAGCAGCTAATCATTGAACAATCATATGTAATAACGTATTGTAAGGTGCCCCTCATCGTTGACATTATTTATTCTACTCATCCACAAAGCTAAAAGATTACTTTGTGTGTGTCAAACTTTATATCAGCATTACCTTTAAATGGCTAAATACTCAGTTAAAAAGTGCCAGTAAAAAATCTAATTGAAACTGTTCTTCTCTTGCCATGCAGAAACAGCCCTCAATGAATGGATCACATGCCTTCACAGCTGTTATGATCTGAGGAAAGACTGGATATTAAAAATCAGCAAAGTGATCTATGGTGTTCTAGTGTTACAGTATATATGGTGTTATATATGAAAATCTTTATCTTTAATATATTTTATCTTTATCTTAAACTTTGCAGTACAAGAATGCTTTTATAGAACTGTTATCATTACAGTGTAAATTCCAATCTGACCACCAAAATATGTTACCTTAACCATAGTATTACCTTTTTGGGAATAAAGGCTACTTTCTAAATGCACCATCTAAAATGCTCAAATTATACTGCTATTCATTACAGGAAAGATTCATTTCCAGTACAAACTTTATGTTTTCCAAAGTTCTTATTTATGTACCACAGCAAAGCTGGTCCTTGGTATGAGATTCACAGCTCTAAAACTCTGAGTGGTTTGCCATTACTTATGCCTGACAAGCCAAGCATTCAATGTTGCAATGCTAACCTATTTTAACAACGTAATTCACCACTGCAACTATTGAGTTTTGGATTTGTGAACTGGTTTAAAACACCTGTCCCGGGGTTATCACAAAGTCCACTTTGTCCACCAAAGTGTGGATTCAGTTCTAACTATGAGCTGCAGAATCAAGGACCATGAACAGCCACACATGAACTTTCTTATCATAAGAGAGCGTAGAGTATGATTATCTGGATCATTAAAAGAACATCTATTGTTCTTTTATGTTACAGTGTTTTGAGGGACCCCAAAAAGTAAAATTTGGTGCCAGTTACATATATTTCATTTTAGAAAAAGAATACTGATGCTTTTAAAATGAAAGCCATGCAATTACAGTTGCTTTTACTTTTTGCTGTTAACTCCTTACAGGCGTAAAAATCACAATGTTCCTGAAGCGAAGTAAATAAGTATCTTGCATTCAACCATAAAGAAAACATTCAGAAACTCTTTTTGATTCATCAATCTGTACTCATTGCAAATATCAGCATTGCAAATATCAACAAACACTAAAACCATTCAGATCCATTAATTTTCAAAGGTCTAGCTCAAGGGCAAAATTGTTCTTGATTGTTCTCAAATTCGTCTGAAAGTATATACATGATGCAAGTAATAATATACAAAAGATAAATGTAATGTTTTTTTCACTGGAGTTTAGTTTGGAAGGTATTTTGGCATTTCAAAATTGGAGCAACCACCCCTGACAGACATCCTGCAAATCAAATTTTGCTGAGAAATGTGATGCTGCAAAACACAAAGAAACATCACAAAACGGCAACTTTTTGCAAAGTTTGTGAATATATTTATAAATATATAAATAACTTTGAAGTGTATTTTGTAAAGTGCTATGCAGCAGAGGAAAATGCAATCTTACCTTTAGGGTAGTATGGCTTCTTCATGCTGCCATCATGGAGTCTGGCTTTCCTCTCATCCCCACAATGTTGCCTGGGACTGTGCTCATCATGCATTCTTATATTATCTCTCCTGGCCGCGTCCATGGCCATTTTGTCCCTCATGGCTTTCGCACGCTCTGACTCAAGGGCGATCGCCTTTTCCAACAATGACAGATTCCCCTTGGTCATGTCGAAAACCTCCTCCGAGCGGTCGGAGGTCACCGAAGCTGTGTCCTCGTCCCTGTCTTGGCAGCCGTCCTCCTGGACACAGCTGGAGAAGGTCTTTGACCTTGGGCTCAGCTGCTCCTCTATTTTCATCAGGTTGACCATGTCTGAGTAGTTGCGCTCCAGTGTCCTCCCTGACCTTTCGTCCTCGTTCTGCTGGCAGTCAGCATACGTTGGCTGCTGTAGCTGTGGCTGCTGGGATTTTTCTGCTGGCTGTGTCTCACTCAGCTTCCTGGCCAGATCAAAGCATTGGTTCCTCAGGCACTCCAAGCTGCTGAGACACACCTCCTCATCACTCTCCTCCACCTGCCCGTTGCTGGTGGCCTTGCCCTGCATTCCTGTGCCACTATTCCGACTGCAGCTGTTATTATTACTTTCGCCAACCCCTTCCAGGTAACCCCTGCCATTCAGGGTATCTGACAGCACAACTCCATGCCCCTGGGCCAGAAGTTTAAGAGAGTCCACGGTTTCCCGCACCACATCACTGTCCACATCCAAGCTGAGCTCACTTTTCCTGACACTCTTGTCGTTTTCGTCGTCGTCCTCCTCCTCCATGCTGTTGGAGGAGTTACTGTTCATTTCAGACTCTGTCATAGCACGGTAGGCAGCATCCTCTGCAATTTTGCCCAGGTTCAGCAAAGATTTAGCCACCAGTTCGTCATAGTTGTCATACTCATCATTGTTATTGTCATCTTTCTCCGTCATTTGGTTGGATTTGGAATAGCTTTGATGGTCTTCTGTTGGAGAGAAAAAATGAGTTGATTTTCAAAAGAGGATTTTTATAATGGCAATGTTAAATCTTATCTCAGGCCCCAGTGTATAGCTGCTAGTCATGACTGGATACACAGTCTTTAGAGACTTAAAAGAGCTCTCTGGGTAAAAATATTAATGAAAAACATTATGCGGTATAGATAGGGTTAATATGAATTATGTAATAAATACCGTAAAGCTTCTATAGAGGAAAATGAAATGACACCAAGATCTCTACATGGAAATACTTCAATAGCCTTTCAAATGAGCTTCAAGGACATTTTATTTCTGTAATTTCTATGGCATCTGAAGTTTTAAAGACTCTAGCTATGAAGTGTCAAGACTCTGACAATTTCAATAGTTTAATAAATATTTCTACTGAGCTGATAAATGGCTTCTCAAAAGTCATGTTGATGCACAATAAAAAAGCCTTCTAATTATCCAGAGACTAGAAAATCTTTACACTGTGAGCAAACCATTTAAAAAGGAGGCCATAGGATCTTACACAACTTACACACCAATACAAATTTGGAAGGAAGAATCAAAATCTAAGTATAGTCACTCCAAAATTCACAGAATATTAGTCCTCATATAATAATCTGGGACATGTCTTTTAAAATTATACTGATGCGTCTATGCTTCTAAAATTGTTTTACTATATAATACATATGACTGCTGTTACTCAGAGGAATACAATTACAATCCACAATCCAAAAAGACACTTTATGTATGTTTAAATAACTACTGTTGCATAAACACTTCTGTCTTACAACCTAAAAAAAAGCAAAAAAAGCTCTGCATTTTGTAACTGCTGGCTGTATAATTAATGTCTGTCTGTTATTCTTCTTATTATTCTTATTATTGGTTGTGCCTCAGATTTACAGTGCAATTGAGTGAATCTTTGAAATCTTTTCAGCATTAAATTGAGTCAGACAGGTTGTTAAAGGTTACCGAGTCCCACTTGTCAGTAATTTGAAGCACCCAATTTTTGGCTTATTTTCAGCTACCTTCTCACTATCGCTGCTCTAAACAGATAAGAGCACATCATCCACACTGATGGCTTCAGTAATAAATTGGCTCCTTTTCACATTTGCTCTCTATATGAGAGATAACAACAAAGAAACAGTAGCTTCAAAGTAATTAAAACGAATCTATTTTTTGTTCTATAACATAAAACATATAATGAAGCATAAGACTTAATGTTGGAATATATACTGTACACAGTATGATATTGTATCAAGACTGAATCAGCCCACAAAGTTTTAAATACATTTATACAAATATCTCTGAAATGGAACTTCACTTTTACATTACATTTCAAAAGCAGAACTGATCTAATGTGTTAATAAAATCAGAAGGAAAACAATAACAATGAGTCTTTAGAGAGTGAAGGGTAATAAAATAAATGACAAAACACATTCTGACGCAAAAAGCTTGTTAACAGCTGTCAAGTTTAAAATTTAATTGTCAACTTTAAAATGCAATGTCTGAAAAACAGGCCACTTCAGGAAACACTTTTTTAAAAGACAAAATTGAAATAAACACAAAAGGAATGAGTGGAGGAGACAGGTTGAAGGTACAATTAAAGGACTACAAAGGTTTTATGAACAGGCTGACAGAGCTGGAGAATGGCACAGAAAATGGCTGCTGCTGCTGTTCATTATTTCTAAACATGATTCTTCTAAAAATTACCGATATTAATCAAATTAATTGACAATCTGGTAGATCAATCAAATGTTACATAAAGAAGAAACTATATTTTATAAGAAATATAAAAATTGTATTTTAACAATATCAGGCCCTGTGCACTCACAAATGGAATCATGCTGTTTATCTCAGGGTTTGACCGTTTTTGCACAAGACTGTGTTGCACAAGACTGGCCATCTTCAAGTGGGTACTTTTCATAAACAGGTAGCACAATCCCATGGGTCCTTGATGGAACAGACAGAGCTGTGGCCATACTGTAACTGTTAGAAACAGCTAAGAGTATGACAATGAGACCATGCAAGGCCATATTACCTCATCAGCAATTTACTGAGATCATACTGGGCCAGGATATATTAATATTACTGATATACTGTATATCTTGAAACCAGATTTTTTTTTAAAGAAACAATCTTTGAAAAGAATTGCCTAGGTATTGGGGCAACTAGACCCTTTTGTCAAGGTCAGAAGTACATTGGCTTAGTAGATGAAATGAGGTGATACAGATGTCCTGAGGAGAAACAGATGCTGTCTTATGTAGCCCCCATCCAGCTAAGGGAGAGACAGTGAAGCCATTGATGCCCCTTGGTGGGAACAGAGTACATGCAAAATAAATAAATTACAGTACATTGATGGGCTCCACTGTTAATCTGTCTTGAAGCTGCTGTCAAGAAAGATAGAGAACAGGGGCTGGCCAACTGAAGTTGTTAAAAGAAATCCTTGCTTAGGATGCTATGGGTAAAAGCGAAACATTAAATCTACTGAGACCTCTTTTGCAGATTGTACAGAGCTGTATTGGCTAGACTTTATCTCAGTAAGAATCCCTCACCCAGAGCATACTGTAGGTTTTTAGCAACAAAACACATTACTGACTTGTTATTCATTTCTTTGACACAATTGCCTTTTGCTTTTTCATCCTTTGCTATGTTTTGAATTAGATGGATAGTTTTCGTACAGGAAAATAGACAGTGACATGTTCAAATAATTTAAATTAAAGTAATACTATGAACATAGTATATTATGGTAGAGTGCTGGTATATACTTTTAAACGCCTGTATGTTTTTATGTCTCACTGTGGCCACATACTGTAAAACATAGCCCAAAAACACTTTTTTTACTGTGACTCTTCCACAGTGCTAAACAGAAAGGACTGGTTTACTCTTTAAATGTTAAACTCAGAACTCTATTGAAAAAGCACCTACTGTATGGTGACCTTGATTAACATTTTAGTCAGACACATTTTTCAGCATGGACAGTTTCTGTACAAAATCTAAATACTCAGAGATATAATGCTGTTTCAGACCAACATGAAAATATAAAAAATGTGCAAGAAAATCATGATATCTTAATTTATGTTTTTTTCAACAATAGTATACTTTGTCCATAATATCGCGTAGAAATAACAACATGTAGTAAGAAGATTTATTTGAGTATTTTAGATAAATTCAATAGCAAAAATCTTCAAAATAATGTTTACTTACACACACATTTCAGTGCGTTACTGTTTTTGTAGTTTTTCCATATTGGATATTTTACCATGGAACAAACTGCTCCCTCCACAATAAATGTAATGAATAAATAATACAGTAAAACTGGACTTCTATATTCATTAACATGATTTTAGCTGTCAAAGTGAAATCTTGCATTCTTAACACAACTTGCCTGGTGTGTAAAACATATGCCATTTGTGAGGTCTACCAACTGATTCCACCAAATTAAACTCGGTAACATACCATGACAAAAATTGTGAATAGACATAAGGCTGTTGTATTGTCAACCATAAGTAACCTGAGTCACCTCAAGTTACAGTAAATGTACTGCTTATGTTATTGAATAATAGCGGTTATACTATCTTGAAACTTGATCTTGCCTTTTTCAGTACTGAATATACTCAGAAATACCAGGTTTCTGCTGGAAGATTTTTAGTAGAGCAGTAGGTTGTACAAGGGTCATGAATATGAACATGGTGCTCCCCATACTTGAGCATAAAACCCAAACCAACTCAGTGTTGTGGCAGGCGATACTGCTTTATAGTAGGCGACATCTTCTGAACAGAAAATAAATCAGGTCAATAGCTACTTGTGGTCATTAAAGTTCAGTCCAACTGAGTAAGAATGATAACCCTTGTGTCCTGTTTGAATTCCAGTCAGGCTTTCATTATCACCTGTACTAAACTTTATTCTGGTAGTCTGAGAGTGTCAGCTCAATGAGTGATTGCGTTATTATTAACTTCATTATTATTAATAATAATAACGGCAGTAATTTGCAAAGAACTGACATCACTCTTCACCTTATATACAGTTTAGCCTGTCAGAGGGTGCTACACTTTAGTGATGGAACAAATAAGTTTAAAACTGGGACAGTGGGTGAAAATCAATAGACAAATCAATATTTAAACAAACATTGGTGCTGCTATTGTAATAATATCATCTCTTATACAAACCGCCTAAAAATTAAGGTCCAGTGGAATGCTAGATATATGAAATGTCCTCACCGTGCTCGTGGGCCTGGTCGTCATCATCCTCGTCCTCCTCGTCCTCCTCGTCTTCATCCTCCTCTTCTTCCTCCTCCTCCTCCTCCTGTTCCCCTTCCTCTCCCTCCCCTCTTTCCACCTGTCCCTCCTCCTCCTCCTCGCCTTGCTCCTCGTTGTCCTCAGAGTACTCTTCTTCCTCCTCTTCCTCTTCCTCCTCTTCCTCCTCCTCTTCCTCCTCCTTCTCATCCATCTCCTCTGTGCCATCTGTCTCGTAACACTCATCTACTGAGGAGTTGTCCATTCTCACTATAAATGGCTTCCTCTTCGATGCTGGCTCCTGGGACTGTTTGTCTTGTGTTTTTCTTTTCTTTGCCAAAGGACAGCCGTAGACACTGGGATGAAAAAATAATATGGAGGTTAGTGGCCTCGCCTATTCAGCTTATAATGACCACGCCCTATGAAGTTTGCAAAATTCTTGTTTTCAGTTGAATTCCTTTGTTTTTTTTTAATCCAGTACTTGTGAAATGAAGTCACCATCTTACAGTACATACTGAATATTTTTTATGTGTTAGATACTGTACTTGCAATTGTATTTAGATACTGTATGTAGTTACAGTATGTCTAAATAATTAACAATCAATACTGCTTAATTTGTAACTATAATACTAAAAGTGAAATTAAAGTTTATTTAACCAAAGGTCTTTAATTATACTATAATCATTAGCTATTGTTCAATTGTATTTTAATTGCTGTGTGTAGCTCCATGTACAATTATGTATAGTTATAATGTGAACTTGAGGTAATTTATTTTCACAGAAAGTGCTTATTTGCAGCTGGGAATAAGCCCACTGACAAAACAGCAGAGGGACAGATTTAAACAAAAAGTTAAGGTAACAGTGCAAAAAGCACCGGTATAACATTTTTCTTTTCATAATTTAACACAGACTCTCCAAGGACAAATTCAGAACTGATTTTTTAGTTAAAAATATTAAATAATCATGCTTCTTACACTGGTGCCTTGGAATTTTGTTCTTATAAACTAAGAAAAATAATTCCAAAGCATTACAAAACGAGGGTGGTGTAGAGTAGTCGCTGAACTGTTCGCATCATAAATAACAGCTTGCTGGGTCATGTCCCCACTGCAGACACTGCTGTTCTGCCCTTGAGCACGGTATTTTACCCCATTTGCTCCAGTACACCCAGCTGTATAAGTGGGGACCAGCATGGCTGGGAGGTAATCTCTGTGATGCCCCCATCCAGGGGGCAGTCACATGCTCTCTAGTCTGCTTAATGTTACAGAATCCAGCATGAGCTGTGGTTCTGTTATGGATTTTACCTCTTTTACTATAAATAAGTGGTACCAACCGCATAAGGTAGTATAAACTGTAAAGACTTCATGAATGTAGTACTTCTTTAAATAACTGTCAATTGCAAGTCAATTCCTTAACTTGTAAAAACAACTTTTACAGCCGAAAGATAACATTACATTTGACTTTGTTTACTTACAATAACAGCAGCATTAACGGCCAATAATGGTCTTTGATGAGACGTCTGTGGTAAACATATTTTAATCAAACATGTCTAATCCTTTAACAAATCAGAATTAAAATAAGGAAATGTGCTAATAATATGCTCAGAAATTAATTTGCATATTTGTACTACATAATTTTGTGGATATACATAAGACTCTCCACATGTAATTGAAGTTATGAGATTTAAATGTAAGCATTTGTTCAAAACATGCTGCATTTTACTCATTAAATGCTAATACTGTATATACTTTTCATGTACAATAGTTTATTCACAAAGATGCATTGTCTCCATATTTTGGCAGTATTCAGTACACAGCAATGCGCAGTGAAAGGGAAGATCAGAGTCAATGAGCAGTGAAAATTCCAGGGTCATACACAGTAGAAGAGATTTAAAAAATAATTAATTGCAGTATATCTGAGCTGCAAGTAATAAAGTTCATTCTTTAGACCATTCTGCCAAGATCAGGACAAATTTGATGTTGATAATCTGTATTTTCAAAAGACATTTGATCAAGTTATCCTAAATCTTTTGAATACTCAAATAACACAAACATTCTGCTAGACGATTATTTTACTTCCCTGGAGCCTATTTAAAATATGTATGGCCTATTTAAATATGATATACTGTACATGTTATATAAATACTGTATATGCACAAATAAAATAGGCATATAACACTGGGTATATTTTGAAGGAAACCAGCCATGTCTATGCAGTCTGTCTGTGCTATAGCTATGCTTTTCATACGGTTAGTTTGAAGTCATTCAGCTATGAAATATTCTTGATTCTGATTTTTATGTGGTAGAAAATGGTTATACCTTCCCATTCAGAAAAGGATCGGTCCTAATTTGAGCTAATAAGTAGTATTAGATTTAAATTACCATGAGAAAAATACTGGACATCTTTATCTCTTTGAGTGAAGTCTTACATTCACTGTATGATCTATGTGTTCTGAGAAGAAGAGAAAATTCCTCTTCAATTCTTCTTCTTCTTCTTCTTCAATTCTTCATATTCAATAGTGAATATGGAAAAAATGGAAAACTCTTTTATTTAAAAGAAAAGTGGCCACAAGAAACCATTATTCCTCACTCACATAACTTCAATCTGTAAGCTTAAAGTAAAGACAGCAGAAGGCACATTAACAAATTGAGCAACAATGACAAAAAGCACAAACAACAATTTTTGATGATCAAGGGTGGGAAGTCATTTTTTCCAAATTTGCAACATTAGAACACTGAAGCTCTTGCTACAGTACTTCACTACATTTGCTCCTTGTTATCGCTCCATCAGACAAGTAGCTAGCACTCATTTGTTAACTCAATGATTGGCAAGAAGAGGCTCTCCAAGCCACTGTACCTGTAGCAATCAATCATGGCTCATCTCATGGAGTCAGCCCTTCCTATCCAGCCTAAGCCTGTTTTCTTGAATCTGTCAAGCTGGGGGAGTGGTTGAATACAGGCTCCCTCCTGCTAAGGGCTAGGTGCTCGTCAGACATGCTTGATTCAAAGTATTGCCTAGATACAGGAGGTGTCTTGCAACATGAACCCTTAAGAGGGTTCTGAATGTTGTTAATTCACTAAGAACAAAGCTGAAAGTCCAAAAGCAGTCCCCAATCAAACAATTCTGTGAGCTGCAGGTCCAGCCAGCTTAATTCAGAGTCTGACACAGATGAGAAAACATGTGAACAGGCACACACAATCACACAGAACTGTGTGTCACACAGACTTTCACGCAGAGGGAAGTCTGGCCTTGTGTAGGCAGTATACAGGGTCTTGAATAAACAACAAGGTAGAAGGCAGACATAGGTGCTGAAATTTAGACTAATACAGTACATATTGAAATACTGGCTGGACATATTCATATGTACAAGTATGTGATACACATTTAGGAATTTGAATACAGCATTGTACCGAAATATTATGAGACAATAGTATTTGGCACACTAAATAATGAGTCAGTAGAAATACAATTCTGCTGTTATATGCTATTCCTTGGCATCAAGTCAGATAGATTGAAAATGTTTTATACTATTTTAGTATAATAAAGGAATGTGCAACAGCCAACTTCTAATTGAAAATAATTGCATAGTAATTTTAAACAAAAATTACGGCATATCTGAAATTAGTTATCTGTTGATATGTTTTGCATAATTGAATGTATATTTTAGCTTCTTAATATTCCAGTTACATATTGTTGAGGGAGCAAAATTAACACCCTAGCTTTAACACATTGCAGTCCAGACTTGAATCAACCTTCACCCTCCAGTCATAGATACAGACAGAATCCCCTAAAACCAGGATTACTTAATAGTCTAAACCCTGCACCTCTGTATTATTTCATTAATCCGAGCCCACATGAAAAACTCATTCTGATCTGACAGCAGTATAGCTCTCATGTGTTTCGAGCTGTGGTGGTCTGCTCCTGATCAATAGTGTTTGTGACCAAACATTTCAAAACCACATTAAAATGCCACTCAACCAGCTCCATTCCATTGCCCTCTAAATAAATCAAGGTCTTGCCCTGTCAGGTCACACTGAGGGAGACTGCATTTGGAACCAGGGTTCATTCTATATCAGCCCCTGCGTTAGCTTTTAGCTTTTGATGATGCACCTAATAATACGATAAGTAAATAATACATATTTATGGTTCACTAGAAAGATGACAGCTCTAGAGTTGTGAAAGAAAGGCTATAAAACTGTAATAATTTTACAGATGTGAAGTTTCTTGTAAGGAATATTTGTTACATGAATCTTTTATTTGATTTATTGTTATGAATCCTCTGTGTTGCTATATAAAACAAAATTTTGTGGATACAAGCATGGTGATTTTTATACATAGAGAACATATTGACTTTGCAATAAAAAAAATTAACCCTCAGATATTCAGAACAGCTAAAAAAATATACACCATAGGATATAGTCACACTCCCCAAAATCTTTTTCATAATACATTTAAATGCAGTATTATGTAAAGTCAATTAAAACTGGGAATGTGAGTTTCAGAATAAACAACATTATTCACTGGGGCTTTGAAGTGGCACATGGAATAAAGGTTCTTGTTCAGAGCGTAGGCTGAGTTATGCAGTCCAGACATTGACAGCCTGAGTCTGTGCTGTCATTAGAGGGCTTTCATTGCTACTTCTGGATGGGATAAATTCATATGGGGTCCCATGGAGTACAATGCAACATTACCCTTGGCCATGTGCCTACAAACCTGAATTTATTTGTCAGTGACAACTACTGTACATCAGTCCTCCAAATGCCACTAACTCAGCTGCATGTATTGTGGGAGTCAGAGGAAACAACAGGCAAATGGTTCTGTTGGCCGTGTTTTGGAGGAAACCAGACACAGTCCTTGCTCCTTAATGGGCTTATTGTCTTATAAAGTACTCTATCACATTTTGTTCTATAGACCTCTCCCATATGACATCTACTGTATCAAAATATATAATATTGGCAAAAATATAAATATAAAATGTTAATTAAATAAACAGAAAAGTCATTTGAATAGTCACTTGATAAAAAGCTGCATTAAAGGTTTAAAAAACGTGTCCATGTAGAACTTCCATAATACTCTCTTTTGGTTGAACAATGATTTTTATTTTCTAAACACAACATAGTGCAAAAGTACATATACAAACATCACCCCCCACACCACCTCCCCCTTACCCAATTCCCAACTCTTTTCAAAGTTTCACAAAATGGCTTTGTCTGTATGTCCAGCAGACTTAAACCACCCTCCCACTTGCACCATGGATTGAATGGGACAGGATCCATGGATGCAAGGAAAGGGAATGTGGAGTCATCATCCAGCAAAAGCACAAAACATGAACGGGCAAGATCTCTGTTTAGAATACTGGACAAGTAGAAAGAAACCTGATTCCAAAACCTAACAAATCTTGACATGCCCCAGACATGTATAAAAATGTTCCACAGTGCCCCCTAGACACAACATACACAAGGGAGTAACAATTACCCAAGACACCAACTACAAGAGGATTTTAGAGGGCACAATTTTTAATATCCCAAATATTTCTCAAATAAGTAGTCTCATCTGCATTATTTAAATTGTATTACAAATTGTAAGTGCTGGTGAGGATTTGTAAGAAACCTGTAATAAAAAGACATTCACTTTTATTCCTGATATTAAACAAATGATATATTTGCTTGTGTAGGCAATCTTACCATCAGACAACGCCATAGGCACACATTGCAAAAAGGTAAACAAAGAAAGAAAGAAAGAAGAGCCCAGAAATGCATGTTGCAATCGTAGTACAAGATTCCTTTGTCAATTCAAAGTGAAAAAGAGAAAGGTGATTGCCTGTAAGAATTTGATGTTTGCAAAAAATAAGAAAATATACATCATGCCTCTTGTAAATTTTTCTATGCCATGTCTTAGAAAATATGGGTCCAAATCATAGTCTACAATTTCTAAATGAAATCCCTTATAATCCATGTCTTTTCATCTACAGTATATGAGAAGATTAGATCAAATAAAAAAGTTTGGAAAAATCAACCAGACCTCTTGCAGACATTTTTCACTGTAGAGTAAGTTGTTTAATATGCAGTTGCTTGTCTTTCTATATCTATATTGGAACTCAATGATATTCAATGACCTAGGTGAGAGAAAGGCTAATAGAATATAAAATAAATAAGGAGATTCAAACTTTAAGCTGAAGAGAATTAAGGAACTGTATTCCTTAAGGAACTGCAAACACATTGTTTACCATTATGTTTACTACAAGCAGTACATCTCAGCAACAACATACAGTATCTTAGGTGTTTGACCACGAAGACAGTCAGGGGTAGACCAATTTTCTCTAGTGTATAGTTTAATTGCAGTAATGCTGATATAATACTCTGATAACGAAACATAAATTGCAGAATGTAGTTAGCAGATGAGACAAGGATTAAGACATGTTATATATAGACATTTATATAGAGTATAATCTCAGTAAAGCAATATAGAATGTAGAGTGTTATTTATTATAATAGGGATAAGAGTAGCAGGTAGCCAAAGTCAAGCCAAACAATAAGAATAAAAGTGGGCAGTCTTGAAAATTGCCTCTAGAATTTGTTAATTGGGTGGAACTTTGGCTGCTTGTTACTTTAATGAAAGAATGACAAAGGGTGAGACAATGACTCTAGTCCTTTGTATAATACGCAGAAGGTGTTGAACACTGTGAGGGACCAGACAGCCTTTAATAAAACCCCAGTGATTACAGTGATCTGATGTGATCATATACTGTACACCTCCAGCTGGTATTATAGCAACTTAGCAAACTAGGGATATGGGCTGATACCTTGCACAAAGTGTGGGATTCTTTCTTTGTTTTAATAACAGAAATATAATCAGAGTATTACCATTTCTCCAAAAAGAACTTTCAGCCATTGCCATATGAATTTTTACAGTTATTGGGAGTAGCTATTGAGGTGTCCTAAGACAACGGTCAACATCAAGCTAGTATCAGCATTTTCAGTTACTGGAAGCTTCAAACCATGAAAGGAACCGAGGGGCTCGCTAAATTGTGGGGTGTCACAGTGATCAATGGAATCCTCTGGATTAGCTTGGTTAATTAACTTCTGAGTAAATCATTAAGTGTCAGCACCGATTCACCGAAAAACAAAATAAAAGGAAAAGAGCAGAAGGGAAGAAGGCCGAAGGATGGGGACTGGACGCGCAAAGAGAGAGAAGAGATAGTACCAGGTGGGAGGTCCTGGTTCCAATAAGCTTTTAACACCCGATTCAAGATAAGTATCTGAACCTTTATAAGACAGCTTGCCATTCTGTTGTTTTTAGGAAACTCTTATTTTCTGTATAGAGCATCACTAGGTTAAAGGCAGTCTCGCCTGGTTAGTGGCTGCATTTTTTTAAATAGCGGGATACTGTGGGCTTCCTATTCACTTGTGGCATCCATATTTAACTGTAGGTCATATTCTGTTTAGCTTAGAAGGCAGGTTTATCTTGTTGGCCTATGTACAGTAGGTGTTTTATAGTATAGAATTTGAATACTTGATAGCATTCAGGGGCTTTTCTGATTGCCCATGAAGTAGGCATGCGAGATGCCTAGTTTGTCAATAGAGTAGCCTGTATGTTGCATTTTATGTTGTGTGTTATTGTCCCTATTAATAAATAATGATTGAACCCACTGTGCCTGATTTATTACTCTTTTCCCAAAGCTGTGCCAGAGAACAAAGAACTCAAGTGCCTCTAATTATACCAACTGCTTGGGTATATTCTTGGCATATCTTTACAAATTGGGGGATATAATTATTTAATTACTGATTAACCTGCTCGGTTTATTTTTTGTAATTCTATATTTACTTAACCCCCTATTTGTCACAGTCAAATCATCCAAAAGAGGACCTAATTAGGACTAAAAGGTTTTTAGGGACTTAAAAACCTTCTTTATCTCAGACTGTAATATAAGATAACTCTAGCACAGCTGTCTTTTCGAGTGAGTAAAGTATCGAGCGAGACAGTGAGTCAATTATTAAATAAACATCTTACATTTTCCTTGATCAAACTGAGTGTCCAAGCTTTTCTAATATAGAATAAAGCAAGTGAAATCTGGGGATCTGTTTGTGATCTGCTAATAATTTCCCCTGTGCAGATCTAATGGTATAAATATCTGAAAAATGTTTTATGACCATTGATTCTCAAAGCTAGTAAGCAGCTGGGTCAACTGTCATTAAAATAATTTTTTTTCCATAGAACTAAGCACAGTAAATAGTGAATAAGATGATGGTAGAAAATAATTTTCTATGAAGGTTAATTACCTGTGTAGCAGATGCAGAAAAAAACAGCTGTTGAGCACACCCAAGGAACACCAGCTGTTTTCAGATGAGTAACTTTATTTAGACCAAATGTAAGCAATTGTGAGGCACTTGCAGCAGAAGTTTTTTAAATGAAGGCTTTGACTGCATCCTATAAAATGTGGAGGTTGTCAATAGAGCCACAGCTAAAATCAAGAGATTTTTCCAATTTACTTTGAAATTGTAAACAAAACACCTCATGCTGGTGTGGCATAGTGTTAAAACACCAGCAGGGGGCATGCAAAGATCTATTAGTAAAGACAAAATTGCATTAATTGTTGAGATCTGATCTGATATTGACTTGGGAAGCATTTTCGTATTGTGTGCCACAGAAAGAAGAGTTTGGCAGGAAAAATATATTTAATTTTGGAGGAGGATTTATGTCTGAAAAACAGCTAATTTTTTGTCTTAAGACATACTATGCAACTAAAACATCCAGGACAGACATACAATTTCTGCCCCTGAACTTCAATCTTTTTTCATTTCTGTTGAGTATATGATTTATAACAGTATTCAATCGGCACCCAGATTAATTTGAAAGTCACTCATTTCCAACAGGGTTAAGGACTGAAGGTTAAGAAGTCTAGTCTGAATGTAACAGGGGTATGAACTGAAACACAAGCTATTTGTTTTCCTCAAATCCTTGTTTTCAAATATCACTAGTTTATCATCATTGACACCAATGTAAAATGTCAACAATTCCTTCACAATACAACTAAAACCATTTGTGTTTTGTTTCTTGCAGAAAAGTGGCTGCCATATACAGTATTAATCCGTCTTAGGAGATCTACCAATGATTTGTGCTTCAAATGAGATTCCTGTATCATGTCAATATCTATATTTTTCCTTCTTAGCAAATCTAGATAGACAACACAACTGAATGCAGCCCACATATGCTCCCCGACAAAACATATACATTAGTGATGCATATCAAAGCCGAAACCCAATGTCAATTCAGGATTTTCATCTAAAATAAATAAGGAGTATGTAATAGGATTATATACTACACAGAATTACAGACGTGAACTGCCTAATAATATTTTTTTCCAGAGTATGATTGATCCCAATCCCCCCAGCACTAAAAACTAAAATAAAAGTCTCTCCCACCAAAAGAAAACAAACATTAGATGAGAGGACTGCTGTTGAGACCCTTTTCTCCTGCTCTTCTCTTTGTAAAAACCCTGATTCCACCATGAAAAGCCAAAAACCAAAACACATTCCAGCGAACAATTATCAGAATAGCCCCTCCTGTAAGAGAGCTAAGTAATTTAATACAAACAATAGTAGTAGAACAAAAATGAATAAGGGAGATGCCATATTGGGTGAGAGATAAAGTCAAAGGATAAAAAGAAGAGATACAGGTTAAAGTCGGTATAAGATCTCAGTTCTTATTAAGTGTAACTCAAAACCAGTACAGACACACCCTTACTGCAATCCAAAAAATGAATAATATTAGAACACTTGAAAGTTAAAAGAGAAAAGAAATAAGAAAAAAAAGAGACGTTTTCCTTGAATATACTCCATTTGAGCTTAGATCCTTTATACCTTCAGATCTGGCAAACACCTCTGCTGTCTGCGCCAAGGTGAACAGATGTGTCCACCAGCTTGGAAGACCTTAAGCACCACAGGGTATAGAAGGAAGGGCTGGACCCCTGCCTTCCACAGTGTTCTCCTCAGTCCTGCAAAGGTGTGTCTCTGCTGGGCTGGTGTTGTACTATAATCCTGGTAGAAACACACCATGCGTCCTTCCACTGAATGAGCAGAGCCTGACTGCCAGCTTTCCTTAAAAAAAGCTGCTTGTCTGTGTACAGGGCAAATAAAAAAAATGAAAAATCCCTGGGCTTGTTGCAGCCTTTATAAGAGTGACCTCCATATACATCGTGCCCACTCTCAATGCACAAATTAGGCCTAGGATCCACCTAGAAATTTACATTCAGGAATCCAATTAGGTTCTTATCCTCAGATCCCCATGGTAAACTAACAAATTTAATGTTGTTTCAGCTTACATTTTCCTCAAGCGTCATTACTTCATTCTACAGAACTTCTAACTCACTGTGGCTGTATATGTTTTCACGATCTAGTTGTATAAATTATATTACTTATTTCTCACCGGAGATATAGTTTAATTACAGAGAAACAGGTTACTCATAGTTGTTGTCTGGGCACTTATAGTACTTACTAATTACTATGATGTAATTGAAAACACCAAAACAGAGCTAATGGAGGGTGAAGGTGGTGGTTGCAGGATACAAAGAGTTTCATTGATATAGGAAAGTTGGAAGATGGGGAGGTATATCTTGTAAACTAGCTGACATTTGATGTACACATCTAAAAGAGTATTGTATTCAGGCAAAGGAACTTAACTTACAGTAAGTGAATGAAGGGTCTAAGAATCTAAATGAATAAGATTTATAAAAATGCATTATAAAGGCATAATTTTAAGAGTATGTTGCAGATTACCAAATTCAGATATTAATTAAAATTCAACATTGTATAATGGATTACAGGTAGAACTAAATCAGAATATTCAAATAGAATATTGCACTATAGGTTAAAATAAAGAATACATGTTTTTTTAGTATAAAAGCCAAAAAAGAACAGTAACGGACAGAATAAAATGTATTTGTGATAATAATGGAAAACACCAAGAGATTAAAGGGAAATGGATGATGTTTTAAATAAATATTTCACTCAGGTGTTTAGCCAAGGTAGAAATCAACAAAATGCCTCAGGCTGCTGAAGGACAAAGTACTGTTTTAAATATTGCTAGTATAGAAGATGCAGAAGTATTTCATAAACGCAACTCCAAGTCCTGTTAGAATGACCAATTGTACTTTAAGAAACAAGAGATGTTATTAATAGACCACTAACACAACTTTTCCATCACATATGGACTAGGCAATTGCTAATGTACAGTAGCACCTACCCATAAGAAGGGTGACAAAATAAAAAATTATAGACCAATAAATCTGACTTCTACCAGATGCAGATTTATAGAAACAGTATTTAGAACTAAACCACAGAATCAGCTATATGGAAAAAAGTTACTGTATATTATAGTGGATAGTGAACCAGGATTTAGAACATTTAAATTGTGACAAATGAGAGGGAATCATTCAGCTCATTTAACTCCGTGAAGTTGCCCCCCCTACAGACAGCACAAACCATGAAACCCACCTCATTCGTTAGTGCTACGTTTGTGCCGGTTTGTGCCGTTGAAAGTAGCGTTTGTGCTTCTTTCGCTCCTGAGATATAGCGCCTTGTTTTTCCGGTGATCACGTGACCACGCGTGGTGACTTTGACCTCCAGTGACCCCGTCTGCCAAGTTGAAGTGCTCTGTTACCGGCGATGTCCTTTTTTAAAAATCTGAAGAAGTAAAAAGTTTTGCATTGTCTCCTTCTTAAGTAAACATAGGCATCAAGGGGCATGTGAAGATTCGACCTGTGTGTCGAGCCACGTATTTAAAAAGACTTGAATTTGCAACTTTCTGAACCATTGTTGCTCTTTTTTATGCAAAGCACATTCGCCAACGTGAAAAGGAACCAGGACTTCAGGATGTTTTTTTTTAAAGGGTCATTATGTACAAAGTTTACACAGTTCATAACATCTGAGAAACAAGAGTCTACCATCTCACACATGCAGACCGTGGCAATATTTGAAAATATTTTTATTTTCACAGAACAGAAGTGGACATATATCATCTAGGTTCATTGAAAAACTGGCATTATCCACATGTTTGTATTTACAGGGGTCTTATGTGCAAACATGAAACAATCAGCTCACAGTCCTTTTATCTTTGTGTTTCTGGTCAGTCCTCGGTGTAGAATACAGCGTGAGGGCACACCTTGACCTCTGAAAACACAGATTTAACTGCCTTTGTTAGATCATCAAATTTCTCCCAGGTGAAGTCATGTCTTTTGCAGTATGCAATGTAATGGCCTAGGACATGTTTGCTTGTCCAGCTCCATGAAGTACCCCTCCCTACCCAAGAAACAGCACAAACGATGAAACCCACCGCAATTGTTAGTTCTGCGTTTGTGCCGGTTTGTGCCAATGAAAGTAGCGTTTGTGCTGCTTTTGTTTCCGAGATGTAGTGCCCTGTTTTATCGGGTAATCGCGTGACTATCTACAAGGACGTTTACAAGTACCAACTAACTCGGTACTTAAATTACTGGATGTGATGAAAACAATGGATGCAATTTGTTTTCCGAGTCTGTCTGGTCGGGTGGGGGTGGATGTTTACATTTCAATATAGCGCCTTCTTTTTTCTGGCCGTGATGTCACTCTGTGCCCTCGGCACCATACAAAAACAGCAAGTTCAGGACCTCCAGATCTTTCAATTGTGATCTTTTGATCAGTTGACCCCAGCCTTTGCAATTGAACTGATTTCTGATCTATTATCTGCATCTCTGGCAAAGACCTCCTCTTCCAAATCGTAAATTACTTTACACAAACTAGAAATACTGTACTGTAATTATGATGCTACTGTACGTTGACGCCCCCACGAATGTATTTAAAAGTAAAGGTATTTGAGAAACATATTTTGTTTTATATCACAGGGAATACCACAAAAATTAGTGAGCTTCATTTGTCGTTATCATGATATTTCTACACATGCAAGTGAAACTTGAAAGGATTTGTCACACTTCTGAATTTAAATCATTATGTTTTGTTTCTGTTAGTGTTACAAGGAGAATTGAACCCCCAAAAATCTCTGGCATGTTGCTAATTGCTGATGTGAAAGCTGAAGTGGTGAATCCAATGCTTTAAAAACATATTGTAAACTAAAGGGCCGATGGGCCTTGGTATTGCAGTTAACGAGAGTAGGCGGGTCTAAAAAATCTGAATTTACACATTTCTATCTACATATATAGAAACTTTTTGATGTGCACTTAAACTGTTATCCGTAACAATGTAAAAAACTTAGTTATTTTCATTTATGCGGTGGAGGGAAGTCCCCATTACCTGTAGAGCGCTTTCACTGGGGTTTCCAGAAGCGCTATGTAACTGAAAGGATATTATTATTAATCATGTGAAAATTGGAAAGAAGTACAGTTAAAGCCATGTTTGGTGAAATTATAGTTTTTGTTACATTTTTGTGTGTTAGTCGGACTTCTCTATACTTTGCATTAAACATTTTCCATAATACCTGGGCCATGGGTCTAGCCAGGGATTCGGCCATCAAATTAACACTAAGATTAAAGGGTGAAGTCACGAAGCTAACAAAAGAGTAGTGTAAAGCTCGCCACGATTTGTTGTTTGAGATTTCAGTTCTAAGCATTATGCAGTGTTTTGCATTCATCCTTATTTCTTTCTGGGGATTTAAACTACTCAATTGTTTGATTTTTTTTAAACATTGAGGGTTTCAATTCCATGTACTGCACTACATATTTGTGATTTTTGATTGTTAATTCTTAATTGTGTATGAAAGTAGATATCAAACCTACTGCATGCAATAGCTTGTTAAGGAGCTGTTGCCTTTCTATTGTTCCGTTACCTGTAGAGGGGGAGAGGGGTTTATAATGTACATTGAAGTACCTGGCTCTTTGAAGTTCTGAGCATCTTTGGGAATGTTTGCACGGTTTACATTGTTTGCATCATGTCCCAGAAGCAGCAGGCATGAAACTGGTGATTCCACTATTGTAGTAAATGTAGTAGAGTTAACCATTGGCAATAGATTAAGATCTGTCTTCACAGAGCATGGAACAGGATAAAATGAGTTTTGTGAGCTTTATTAAGTTATACCCTCACAAAACAGTATATTAAGGAAGTACAGAGTTGGTATAAAATTGCATCATCTGGTGTGTTACACTGTTACCACACTTGAGAGACCAGGGAAATGTACTGGACAGCTCTGTATTGTTCATTGTTATTCTGACATTGTTAAACGTTTTACACATTGGTTACGAATATTGCCGCGGTCTGCATGTGTGAGATGGTAGACTCTTGTTTCTCAGATGTGTTATGAACTGTGTACACTTTATACATACGTAGTGCCCCTTTAAAAAAAAAACGTCCTGAAGTCCTGGTTCCTTTTCAAGTTGGCGAATGTGCTTTGCATAAAAAAGAGCATCAATGGTTCAGAAAGTTGCAAATTCAAGTCTTTTTAAATACGTGGCTCGACAGACAGGTTGAATCTTCACATGCCCCTTGATGCCTATGTTTATTTAAGAAGGAAACAATGTGAAACTTTTTACTTCTTCAGATTTTTAAAAAAGGCCGTTAACAGAGCACTTGAACTCGGCAGACGGGGTCACTGGAGGTCAGAGTCACCATGCATGGTCACGTGATCACGTGAAAACAAGGCGCTATATCTCGGGAACGAAAGCAGCACAACCGCTACTTTCAACGGCACAAACGCAGCACTAACAATTGAGACGTGTCCGGTTCCCCTACGACATTATAGGGGGGCTGAGTGACGTCACACCCAAAAAAGAAGGCGCTATATCTCGGGAAAGAAAGAAGCTGGGAAGTTACTTTCAACGGCACAAACCGACACGAACGCAGCACTAACGAATGAGACCGGTCCGGTTCCCCTACGACGTTGTAGGGGGGCTGAGTGACGTCACGACCCCGAAAAAACAAAAGCCCTATATCTCGGAAACGAAAGCAGCACAAACGCAGCGCTAATGAATGAGGTGGGTTTCTTCGTTTGTGCTGTCTGTAGGGGGGCCAACTACACGGAGCTCAGTTTAATTGGTTTGTCAGTTAGTAGCTAGTTGATCACTGAATCGCATCTATTTGTTTCTTGAAGGAGGCCAAGGTATCGGTTTCAACAGCATGTCTGGGTAACTTGTTTCAAACATCCATAATCCTTTTCATAAAAAAAGTGTTTCCTTTTCTGTATTTTTCACTTGTGTTCTCTGATTCCTGTTTTATTTATACTTCTCAAAAAGTCTGTTGAGTTGACTTTGTCAGTGTCTTTCAGGATTTTGGACATTTCAGCCAGTTCTTTCAGAGTGTCAAAGAAAAACGTTCCTTTAAGGCCAATAATCTGGTTGCTCTTTTCTGCACTGATTCCAGAGCAGCAATATCTTTCTATAACACGGTTAGCAAAATTGTATACAATATTCCAAAGGATGCCTTACCAGAGCATTATACAATTTTAAAATAACTAACATCCCTTGATTTAAGTTTACATTCTGACGGTCGCGGAAGCCGGAGGCTAGCCGTGGAGAGTCCGGCAGAACGAGAAGACCCTATGCGAAGCAGCAGGAAGCAGAGAAACTAGGAATAGGACAGAAACGGTAGAGCGCCCTCTAGGGTACATTCTGACAGTACATTCAAACTTTTTGTTGGCCTTTTTTATTTAATATATTCTTAGGTTTAGTTAGGATATATGTTTACAAAAAGAAGGTCTTGTTTAACTAATACGATAATGTTTTGGGACAAGAAACAATGGTAACACAGGGCATACAATTTGATATGTAGAGGCTTTTAATAAAGTTTGTCATAAAAACAATTGCAGACTATAAGGACACAAGGAAATTCATATATTTGGACTAAGAACTGTTTAATGTACAGTAAACAAAGATTACAGATAAGAGACAATGTAAGAATGTAGAGTAAGAGTACCACAGGGACTTGGATTAGGTCCACTGCTCTTCCTCATTTAAATCAATAATCTAGACTTTGTGTTCAGTTTAGAACACAAATTAGGTTTGCAGATTACACCAAAACAGGAGGATTACCAAACCAATACAGAAGACCCAAAGGGAATATAAAAGTAGTTAGAAATCAAACTTGGGCAAAAATAATATGGGCAGATGATTTTTAACGTAGACAATTTCAGAGTGTTACATGCATGTACAGTAACAAAAACATAAACTGTAAATGACATTGTGAGGTGTTTAACCTGAACAGTGTATTTAAGAAAAGATCTTACAGTATGTACCTTATGTATGTTTGTTGATATATATTCTAGACAATTTAGACAACAAAAATCTGATGTTAAGATATATACAGTGTACAGTAGTTATATATACAGTAGTTAAAAGGGTAATATTTAAACAAAGTATGTTAAAATTGTTTAAACATGGTATGTTAAAATTGTGCAATGCACTAATAAGACCTCATTTAGAATAATTACTACCATTTCTAATACAGGAATTGATGTTTTAGTTAGGTATTAGTCTTGTCCTGCTTATTCTGTAAGGAGGTATAATACATAGCAGGAATCATACAGTACATAGTGTATATGGCCACAATGCAATAAAGGAATAATCCATGACAGGGTATGTGTTATGATAGGATAACATCAGGCTTTGGATGGTATGACAGAAGGCTGCAACCCAAGAGCATACAACACACCAGAAGTGACATTTTCTCAGCATATCACAACCTGGGGTGCAGTATTTCTATTAAACGAAGTCTGGTTTCACTAAAAGGCATGCAGTTTTTTCTTTTTAAAAAAATGAGGTAAGAAAATTGGAAAATTGAAATAGTTCCTTTCACACATCTGAGGAGGTACGATATATGTATACGAAGATGTCAGGCACTGTATTTGGAGCTAATATTTTAGGCTCACTGTGTTAGGCCAGGATAATGCGATAGGTCCAATCCTGGGCTGACAAATTAGAATCCAGCATTCTCTCTTTTTTGTTGTGTAATAAATCACACAGTTACTTTCAATCACGTCACTCCACATTATTTAAGAGCAGTTAGCCTGTGTGTGTTGGGAAAGAGTAAGGAAGAAGAGTGGGGGAGGTTTTTTTTTTTAATAGTTTCTTCTCTCCATTGTTGTGGCTACTAGTAAAATATGCCTGCTACTTATTCTGCGTCTCCTCAATCAATTCCCTACTACTTTGATTTTCAAAATGGGGATAGCTCTTTTGTGCCCATCAAGTCAGAAATCTTTTGCAATTGTACAATGTAGCTTAGAATGCTAATGTATTTGGTTCTATTAAAAGTAGACATATGATTTTTTTCTTTGTTGTTCATGCTATGTTATAAATCATGAATACATTCTCTTTGAAGCACATATCCTCTCCTTGACGAGGTAGTACGAATATGTGCATATTCAAGTATTCTATTTTCCTTTCATAGACAGTACTTTCACAGGCATGTATCAGTGGTGGATTACAGTAATGATATTGTATTTCAATAATTAGGAGTTTGGATACACTTTGATTCATTCATATCATGTTACTTGACCAATTCTGCTGACCACAACTGAAATCACCCAACAGAACACAATCTTCTGGAGCCTTTTTTCCTCCAAGAACAGACTTGTTGAGTTGTTTAAGAAATAAATGAAATGGAACACACCAAAAGTAAACAATTAATACTAACTAGACCCATCATTTAGCTTCAGTTGAAGGATTTGTTTGTTAGGGCCATGAATAATTAAGTTATATACAATAATTTATTAGCATTTACATAGCATTTAATTAAACAAAATAATTTTAAAATGTTTCATGAATACCCTGCAAAATACCTACACTGTTCACTGGTACAGAGAAACGGCAGTTTTTCATTTGCAGTGCTGTCACAGATGCGCACTGCTTGCTGTGCCCTATCCAGCAGGATCTATAGGAACGCATTGCAAACTCAGGTTTCCATGGTGATAGTTTCTAAAAACCAAGTGGGAATTACCATCCTTTCAGACAGGCGGTGAGCGAGTCGCAGTGTAATGATTTTAAACTCGACAGACATCTCCCTAAGAGCTGAACAAAAGACCTACGATTACACAGGAAACTCCACTAGCCACCCTCCATTTGGGTGGTCCAATATGTTCTGCTAACCTTTGATAACAAATACAAGAGCCACCTTCTTCTCAGTGAAGCCTTTATTTCACTCAATGTATATACATATTAATATTTAATAATTTAGTTAGGTATTGTTTCGGGATTGTGCCTTTTTTTAGTGAGAAGGATAACAACTCACTATGTAGGCTAAAACTTAAAAAGCACTGCTGATACTGTATTTAAATTAATGGAAATACCAGAAAAACAAAATATAGATTGCATTTCAAGCAATAAGTCAGATAAGTTATTTTTTGTTAAAACCAAAGCAAAAGATTTTGCTAGTAATTGCCCAATAATTAGTTACTCTACATCTACTGTACTGTATATCATGTACTGTATATACTGTATATCTGTACAGTATATCAAGTCTGTAGTCTGATGTAATGTGATAAATTGTACAAAAAGCAACAAAAAGCAACCAAGCAATTGATTATTAAATATCTACAGCATAGTTGAAATTCAAAGATAACTACTATTTACCTACATGGAAAGCACCTCAGTTACAGTGTTTTTTATGAGCAAGCAGGTGTTATGAATTATATGTAAGTGAATATTAATTATCTCTGGGCATTTCACAATGTGAGAGATCGGTATAGATGGTTCTGCTTTCTACTATTGTGAAACAGACCTTATCCATCCATCCAAACAGCCAACCACCTACGAAAAGGAATTATCATTGATTAGAAACAGCTGTAATGAATTAATAGAACATATGACATACGATATTTTGATTTTTAGAAGGCTTTTGATATATTCCCTCATAAAAGATAGATTCTCAAATTAGACATTAGACTTTCAAAGTAATGTATGCATTTGGACAGAAAACAGAGAATACATTTAAGGGCTGAATGTTCAGACTATAGTGATGTCATTAGTGGAGTACCACAGTGAGCTTCATTAGCACCATAACCATCATTATTCTTAGTTGTTTTCAAATGATATAGATTCTAAATTGTAGTGAAAGTCCTAGATAATACAAAACAGGAGAAAGTTTAACAAACAAAATGTTTTGGTATCTAAATAGTGTAAAATTTTAATCAAAGAATATTATGTTTAAATGATAAAATACAGTAATATGGTCAGTACAGTACTATTGTGAACAATTGGGGTCATCGTGATAGAAAAGTTGTTTTTTCCAGAAACACTCTGTGAATAGCAGAATAACAGACAAACAGAATTATACCATTTTAAACTTGAACTCTGAGTCTGAGAAAAGACCTGATTTAAATATTCATTTTTGCATTGACGAAGACAAACTAGTGAATTTCTTCAGAATCAACAGTATAACATGAACCAGAGGACACAAGTGAAAACTATAGTATGTTAAAAGATCATTTAAAATTGTGAACAGAAGGCCCTTCTTTACAAGAAGGGATTTGGAAGTTTGGAACACACTGGAAGTCTGGGAGTCAAGGAATAGTTTAATGATGCACCAGATCGATTAGCTAGCAGCAACCAAAACAGCTACATGAAGAAGCTCTGCTGCTTTGTGTAGCATTTCTTCTGTTTTATGTACTTAGAATTTAATCTGGATGTGTATCTCAGAAAGAGTGAATGTAGTTACATGAGAAAGATTTCCCCATTGTGTGCCATTCATTTTTTTCCTACCATTTTTAAGGCTTCTCCCATTTGGCTAGAGAAGGAAACTGAAATTAATCCCATCCTACAGACATCCATGCAGCTCACAGCAAGACTGTGCCTCCCAGGCAGCAGGGCCCAGACTGAAAATCTGGATGAATATCAATGAGAGGGGCTTTTATCTGCTCTATTTCCTGAACAATATAGAAAATAGAAAATTCCTACTCAATATGAATGGGTAATCCTTTT
The DNA here is from genome assembly GCF_055471065.1 of Atractosteus spatula. NCBI lineage: Eukaryota > Metazoa > Chordata > Actinopteri > Semionotiformes > Lepisosteidae > Atractosteus > Atractosteus spatula. The sequence continues at coordinate 63,581,620 of NC_142707.1, forward strand.
TATTTATTGAACTAATGCCTGAAAACATTCAGCTTTCAAGCTCTAACTGATAAATTGATAGCCAGTACCCAGGCTATACTGTATGCATGACTTAGATTAGGCATGATTTAGGAGATGGAGTGTGACTGGATGGGTTTGCCACAGCCAGCTTGTACTAATTTTGGACTGATTGAAATTTTTGGAACCAGATCTAAACAGATAATCACTAGTTTCCTTGCTGTGGATACAGTACAGTGCTGAATGGCAAGGCAACAAAAAAAGAAATATTTACATGTGATGTGGAGGCCTGATAGTGTCTCTTCTGTGAGGACATCACAGCATTTCACATATAGTTCTCCATCTATTCTTGCATTCTTATGCCATCAGAAATTTAAAGACACAATACCGGACCTCGCTCTTGCATTTCAACAACATCATCAACAATCACAACAGCAAACTCTTAGAATGTCTTTCATGAGCTTGTCCAATAGTGGTCAGGTTTCATAACATTTGCAAGGAAGATGAATAAATATTAGCACATATGAAACCCAGTGCAAATTATTCTTTAAAAGAATTGGATTACCCTTAATCCTAAAAAATATTGTTCCCCATTCAGTGATATAGAAGCCAGTTCTTATGAGGACCCTAGGGGGAGCAGAAACTGTATGCCTCCATCCATCAGTCCATCCATCCATTAATCTTCTAACTGCATCATCCAGTTTAGGGTTGCAGGGGAGCTGGAGCCTATCCCATCAACAACAGGCACAAGACAGGATACACTCTGAACAGGACGCCAGCACGTTGCCCAGCAGACACAAACACAGACATGCTTTCCCAGAAGCCAATTAACCTACCAGTTCTGTACAGTTTGTCTTTGGAATGTGGGAGGAAACTGAAGTACCCAGAGGGCACCCATGTAAATTGAGGAGAAATACACACTCCACACGGACATCACCTCAGGTTTGGAACTGAACCCAGGACCCCAGCACTGCTTTTCAGGAGAAATTATATGATAATCTCCATCACAGTTTTCATCATAAAGGGTTAAAAAGAAATACAGAAATAGCACTGCTAACACATTCCTGCTGTTATATTGCTGTGTGGTAGGGCTGAAAAGAACACTCTAGAAGCAGACGTGTTAGTGGTAGGAGGATGGCCTTTGTAGCAAGACCCTCGCTGCACCTGTGATGACTACAGCCATGGTGGGAGGAGGCTTGCTACACAAAAGTCACCATGACTGTGTATATGAGTTAAAAATAAAAATAAATCAACCAGCAAGAGCATAATCTCAAACGGTAAACAGACCTTTTCGATGTCAATTTTCAGTAGCCAATTTAAGTCATCATTTATTGACAGCCTGGCAGAATCAGAGCGTCTTCTCCAAGGTCATTATTTTTTTATTTTGTTTAAAAATGCTAAGGGCTAGCTCAAAATGATCAACTGGGAAGTAGACTATTAAAATAAAATCATGGAAGGGGAATTCTCCATACCCAACACGAGCAATGCTTTTAAGCACAGAAATTCAGTCTTGTCCACAGCGGTAATATTTCCTCTCCTACTGCTATATCAGCATGATGTTACCCATTACAATCTGATGAAGAATGATTACACAAGATCACTTTTAAATATATGTAACAGAACTTGCTGCAACATTGTACTTCTAAATAACTTACATAACTTACATTTAGTCACACATGATTATGACAAAGAAAATTCACCTAACCTGTTATTGTATATAAGGAGCAAGGACAACCTTGTTCAGTTGTGTCCATGAGTCTTCTAGTGTCTTTGCTCAAAATGACACAAATGAAACAGCTCCTTGTGCATCCCAGTACCTGTATTTGTGCATTAATTAAACTAAAAAGTTAAACACTTAGAGATATTTAATTAATACTTTCCTATGATTAACTATATTTCATATTTTTCTTTGACAAAATGACCATTAATACTGGTAAGGAATGTATGGGCACAAACATTCACATACACTACAGTACAGTGAAAGCTAGGTGACAAACAGATTGCAGCAGATGAACAGTTACTGTAAGTTATGTTACCTTATATGCTACCTACCTTATATTAGTGTAATACATAACCTGTCCTTAATTTACCCCCAGAAAAAAAATCACCTTGGAAAAAAACGTCAGAAGCGGATTTTTTAGATTATTTTTCCATTCAGGCAGAACTAATTATTTAAGCTGCTGTTTCTTTCATGCATATTGACTGGAAAAACAGCACTTTAGAGTATGGGGTCACAAATTCTTAGTGTCTGATGTTACACTGTTTGCAGCTGGGTAGCACATCTCTAGTAAACACTTTAGGAAAGCACGGATTACTGGTTCATATAAAATACTAATTCAAAACTAGCAGTTACCATTACATTTTATATAATGTCAGTTTAGCTTATTCATTAGAAAATAGGCCTTCGTTGTTTGTGCAAAGCCGAAAGGAAAGACATTTGCCAGTCATTGAAATTTGCTAGAACGATTACTTGGTGCTAGGTGCTTAATTCCTCACAAAACATTCCAAGTTTCAGGTTTTACTTTACCAGTAATAGTTTTGCTGGTAATAGTATATAATTTTCAATAAATGTACAAAGTCTACAAGAAATTATACTGTACATCATGGGAAACCTATCTTCAAATTACTGTTTTTTTAGTGTGTTTATCATCATATATACAGTATAACTGTGGAAAGTGCATTAGGATAGATATGGAGAATAAGTGTTTAGTAAAATATTGTTCCAATAGTGAAACAAACCCATCAGCAATCCCGCTGCAGCCAACAGTGTAAATCTGTCCACATCACATTACATTATTTACCTGATTTTGTCTTAAATAAAGTGTGGCTAATTTTGAAAGTAGCTCCAAGGAGTGTATGTACGAACAGTATAGTATATATTCATATCAGGTATAAATATGATATCCTTGGTACTCATCTGGGAGTCTAGTTTTCAAAAACGGGGATTATTTCAAGTGCAGCCGGAGACAAACTGAGGACCAATTTTCATGTCATATCCATCACTGCACATTTCAAAACAATAAACAAGATGATTTATTCAATACGCCTGTTGTCAGCATGGATTTCTCTGTATAGTAGCAACTATGGGCTAGATTTTATTCACACGAGGGACAGCTTTAAAAACATTTGAATCATTTTAGTTCAGCTGTTTCCATTTGACCTACTCACTATACCTCACTGGAGCTTTGTGGTAGCTAAAAGAAGATAGATTGTAAAAAAAAGTGATTTACTTTAATTTCTCAATCAGCAGACCTGACATCAAGCCTGCGGCACTGTACATCATTTACATCAAACAAGGTGTCAATCCCAAATTTACTGTAGATTAGTCTCACTTCTTTTTTTCTGATATAACTATTTTGAGTGAGAAATTTCGTAATAAATCAAACATTTTGGGAGTCTCTCAGTCCCGCTTTATTCCAAGGATTTCTAACAAAAGGAAAGAAAGTGTACCTTGGGCAGACATCATTTTTTCAATCCAAAAGTTGGATAAGAGGACAGCTTCTGTAATTATCATTGCCATGTGAAAGAGAGCACGCATAGAGTATCTGTAGTAACGAGGTTGAGCAGAGATGAAAACATGTCTACAGCAGCAAGCTCTTCACTTTAAAGGGAAGGTTAATTAATCTTGTTCCAGTGAAAGGGAAAAGTCAGTAACTTAAAGACAAATTCAAAAGGTTTGACTTTTGGTATTAATGCAGGGTCTAAACCTGTCAAGCAGACATTGAGTTTAAACAAGTATAGTTTACATCAAAATCTAATGGTAAGTGTTTATTTCAGAGTAACAGTAGATGTTTATGCTGTGGTATCTCATTCTCATTCAGAATATACAGAACTGAAATAATTAAACAAGTACTACTGTACATACAGTACACTTTAACCATGCATTTGTTACTCTTTTAAACTTCTCCTTGTGATTTAACTTATTTCAGTATTGTTTTTTACTTTGCTAAACCAAACCAAAAGTAACAAAATAAGGAACTTTAAAATGCTCCAGTGGTATCAGTGTAAAATCAATTTTTGATATGTGTTAAAGGTTTCTGTAGATACTCCAGATACTAATCTAATAATATGGGTTTGTAAAGTAAACTAATGCATGACTGTATTTTAGGAAAAGCATTATTTGAGAATGTAGTGTTTTCAATAGGGAACATTTTCATCTCTGGAAAAAAAAGAGAATAACGTAGAACTGAAAGTTTTTAAAATTAAAACAAAAATTAATATACTAAGTAATGCAACTGGTAGTTTTTACATGGTATGTGTTTCTGTGGAATTTACTGTGTTTAAAATGTGGACACAACAAAAGAAAATCAAGCTTTAGAAAATAAAGTGAAAGGTGTCATTAGCCAAGGATGATTTAAAAAACAGATTAAATATTATTTAACCCCCAATGACAGTAAACACCCTTTCACAATTATTGAAAGCCTCACAGGCTTTGAGAAACTGGTTTTCTAGATTTATTATTGAATGATAGCTCCCATGGTTCCATACTAGAAATCTTTGCTGTAAGGTTAGCTGTGTCTTGTAAGTGTGAGAGCCGACAACCTGAATTTGTGATTTTCTTTCCTCAGATTTCTGCACACACAGAGGGAAATAGTATGTACATATGGACGCTTCAGATTATTTCCAATCACGACAGAGTTACATTTAGAGAGTTACATTTCCCTGAGAACAGTTATTGGGTAAAAACGGACATTGATGATAATTTTGTTGGCAGCCGAAAAGCAAGAAAAACTGCTGTGGGACAAAGGTCATAGGGTAGTATCTGTGTAGCTAGAGGTAAAGCTTGACAAGCTTCATCCACCACAAGTAATATGGTGTGCTAACTGTAAGGAGAGCATGGTTGGGGTTGAGAACCTATGGGGATTGTCTAAAGTTACTGGATTATCTAATGCTAAATGTTTACAGATATTATCAACTTGGAAAAGTCATGAAGAAGGGCAATAAAAATGAAAAAATCACACTTATATACCTACTATAATTGTTTGATAAGAAAGGTATTCCCTAATATATGACAAGTGAATGCCCACAATTTTTAGACAAGAATATCAAGGTTAAATCAAAATTGTTGTTGCTACTAATATCTTTTCATGCCTCTCCCAGTGAACAATGCACAATTCTAATCCATTTTTAACACAATGATTTAATTACTGAGTGCACAGGGATGAGATCATCTAAAAAAACCAATAAAAGATCCATCCTTTATTAACCTGAATATATAAAAGTAGATTCCTACTGCAGGCCCAGCTTTAGAGAACTATCCCACTATGTGCTGTGTTGTGCAGCATTCATACATTAATTAAAAAGATCGGTAGATGCTGCAGTGTGTTGCCTTTACCCAAGTGAATTGTTTCTTTCCTTTCTTTTTTTCATGTGGTAACTTCGTAATTTAAAGAAATACTCTTTGCAATTAAATATGGAAATTTCTCTTTAAACTTCAAATATGACATAGGAGGAGGAGGAGGTGGTTGTGTGTGTGGGGGGGGGGGGGGCACATAATGATTTATGGAGTTTTATCTGGCTTTCCTAAGAAAGGCTGATTAGGAAACAGAGCTCTGCAGTTCCAGTTCTAAGCTGTTCCTCTCTGTAGAAAGGAGCAATGCTTCACTATCTCCCCACCAGTACCTGGCTTCATTCCAATGCTTTTAGTGAGTGCTATCTGTCAAGGCATGAATAATACAGCCCCTAGGCTGTCGGCTGAATCCAAATGAGGCATACATCAGGAAGAAAGCACTCGACTTTAGCTCCAGAACACGCTCCTGTGAAGACAGGCAATTATTCACCCACATCTGCAGCCATGGCAATCAAACTGGTGGTGAAAAACTATAAGAAATGAAATATATATACATAAAATGAAAAATAATTCAGAAAAATATAATTTTACTTTAAAAATATAAGTAGAAGGTCTTCTGTTTTGATCATTTTAATTGTAATTATTGTGCAATTTCTCCTTTAAATATGCAAATATTAGTACATACAGTAAAATAACTTTTCTTAAAAAAGTAATACACCAGATTGTGAACTGATTTTGAAGGCTAAGTTTATACAACAGAAAACTGGCATTTACTCATTCAAAAAGAGAATCAACATTATTAAATCCATTATGTGGAAACCAGCAATACCACACAAGAATGATGAAATGTACAGTATTGTATATAGCATTTTGGGGATTACTTGGTATACTTTGTGAAACAAGATGATATTAAATTCTCCTCAAAGGGAAAAGTTTGCAAACAACAGCGTGCACATTTGTGTAATTTGTGTTGCAGATGATTGTGAATCACTGCACAGCAACAGAATTTTTTTTTATGTGCACAGAATGATTTTACCTAACTACTTTCGGCTTTGTTTAAAATTTGTAATTGATTTAAATAACAATGAAATAATGAACCCCGATGTTGCTACCAAAACAAATGTGAAATACTGTATGTATTGAAAAAACAAACAGCGTGCACAATGTAGTGTAAAAATAAGGAAATACTGTAATCACTTTAGTCTGTAGAATTACAGTATGTATCGTTGTGTGTAGAGTTTACTGATATGTACTGTAAATGGTTTCAGTAATAGTAGTTCTAGGCACATAATAAATAATAATAATATTCCACATTCATTGAGAACAAGATGAAAACTCCAGCTTAGAAAATTATAACTTTATGGACTTCTTTCAGAAAAAAGCAAGTAGTCTCATCTTGTTGATTTTGTGGTTAGTTGCTTGATGATCTGATGTATTGTGGTCAGTGTTGCTGCTTGGGTCCTGTGTTTGACTATAGATTGGGTTTCCTTTTGCATGAACTCTGCATGATCATCTTGTGCCATATGGGTTATTTCTAGATGCACTTTTATTAAGCCATCTCCACCAAAACCTGCAGGCTAAATTAGATTGGCTACTCTAAACTGCCACTTGGCATCTCATCTAGGGGGAGAGGACTACTGCACTGTCAGTCTTGTGGCCTGTGTTTCCAGAATTGGCACCTGCTTGCCCTTACCCTTACTAGGATAACTGGCTTATAGACAATGGATAGAGGTTTAGGGATTCAGGGCCTATATACCGTACTAAGGCAGTTCTAAGAACAATCCCTATTTAAGGGATTGCAAAAACATATTCATTCATCCATCTGCTTTCAAACAGCTTTATCTAATACAGGGGTTGTGGAAGAGTCTATTCCGGCAAGCAACAGGTGAAAAATGGTATACAGCCAATAGGACGCCAGTCCATCACAGGACAAAAAACATACTCATGTAAAACATAAAGATAAAAGTCCAGAAAACATGTAGCCACTCAACATTTTTTTTGATTACATAAACTTATATTTGTTGAGTTCTTTGGCTAAGAAAGATTTGGATTGAAAATAACAGTTAACTGCAAGGCTTTTTTACGTTTCTATGGCTACACGTGAAGTAGTGAAGTTTTTGCTTGGGAAAATTAATTGTTTTGAGAAGTGTTGAAGGTGAGATGGCTAGGTTTACAAAATAAAATAAAAAAGTTACATATTGTTTCCTACTTTGTTAACAAACACCAGTATGTTACGTATCCACTTTGTGAATAATTATATTTTATCATTTTAAAGTTATACAAATGAGACTCACTGCAAATACCTTAAGAAAGCATGACTGAGAGGAGAGAGAGAAGTATTGACCTGTGGCATTTTGATATGCACTACTGAATACAAAGTTTGCAGATACGCAAGGCCTTCTGAGGTCAAATGGAACACACTTAATTGCAAACATGCAAATCTGATGTTCACGATTGGTGTAAAATGTAAAGGCTAGTATGTTGTGCTCAGTCAACACACAAAAGATTATCTTTGTAGTGCACAGCTATGACAATGCTATTTATAAAAGTATAAGCATATCCCAAAAATTTCACTTTGGACAGCTGAACAGTTGAACAGCAACCATGCCGTCAACAGAAGCCTGATTTGCAAATCCCTGTGTTTTAAAATGAGTTGTTCCGTACTTCTCTCTTCTCTTTCAGACATGGCCCCCTCAAGGCATTATGACTGTGACATACTTCATTGCTTATAAACTACACAAAATATTGCTTTGCAATGCAAATAAGATGACCAGTACATTTGATTATGTAAAAAAATAAGAAATCACAGACAAGTATTTTGTAAAACTAGCCATTTGACCATATATGAAAATTCTATAAAGGCTTTACATACAGTAGAAGGTCAACTGTCTCTACTTGGTTTTTACAGTTTGGGCCATTCTCAAACTCACTTTAAGAAACTGGGCTTCTAGTAAACTTGTTTCATTTCATGATATTATAGACCTTACACTGGTGTGTTCAATGTTGGCGAACCAAAATCATCTGAACTTAAATTAGCAAAATGTCTTAGTATTGGGAAACTTTTAATTGAATTGGAAGAACACTGCATTTCATCCATTTGGCCTAATTACCACTAAGTTGTAAAATCACAGTAGTCTATGGTAAAATGCCCATGCCCTTACTTGAAATCTCACAGGAAACTAATTTAAAGTCTGTGATTACCTTTTTTAAATAAAAATTGATGGGTTGTTTGAGTACTCATTAAGGATCATGGTCATAGATGTGGAGTGCTCTGCATGGAGTGCTATGGGGGTCGCACAGGAGCATATGCAATGACAATGTACAGTATGACTCTGTCATCTCTCTGCAGTTGAAGTACTTGGTCTCTTCTCAACTGTAGTGCTCTTTCATGTTGTACAGGCTGACCCTTAACTTTGCATGCCCTTTGGACCACTTCAGGGTGATATTGTTGAGATTTTTGGTGTTTCAGTCTGCCAGGTACTCTAAGCAGGGCAGGGGGGACACACATCTCATTCCAGAGATTTTTTTTTCTTTTCCCATTGCAGTGAGGTTTCACAGGTGAAAGGCCACAACTGATTTCCTTGATTACCTTAACATTACTTGGGTCTGATTTACTCATGTCTTTGCATGCTGTTGCTGGTGTTATCAGGCTCTTCTGTCCTCATTTAAATTTGTTTGCAATTTATCATCTCCTTTGTCTTTGTGACAAAGGTCCTCCAAAGGTATAATTTGTCTGCAGCTTCACAGTAATTCCAACAAGAGCTTAAAGGGGCGTGTTGACCATACGACATGGGAGAAACACTTGTCAATCATTTTCAAAAGTGTAAAGAGTGTCAAGAGAAAGTAATTATTAAACCTACCCTGAGTAGGATGGATTTAATGCACTAGTGACTTGATGGGAAAAGGAGAAAATTGAACAGATTTTTAAAATAATAATAAATTGTCCATAAGACACAGTTATTGTGGGATTTCATCTGAAACACCCACTCTATTTACTAATGTATAGTCAAACCAGTCAGCAACAATATATTGCCAAAACAAATAATATATATAATATATAACTAATTATATAATATAATAATATATTTGTAAATTCAAGAAAATAATTTGTAAATATAAAGTGAATTTAAACATTGATTCATCCCAAAATAAACTTCCATTGTAATAAGAAATATTACAATAAACGTGAAAACTGTGAATTGAATTGATTAACAAAAATGCATTTTTTGTATACACAAATCAAATGGTGTCTTCAGCTGAATTTCACTTTGAACATACAAGTAAGGTGGATGTTTTGCATGGATTGACGCATAAAGGTCTGACAGTCTCAAAATAAAACTAACAATTAACTTTAAATGTGTAAAGGCCAGTATGCAGCTCTAAACATTTTAAAAAGAGCTGCATGAATCAGTTCTTTGAAAAAACGTATTCCACCACTTACAGTACATGTACTGTATATGATTGTGTATTACCTTTTACTTCCTGTAAGTTTCTACATACTGGACAGAATGGGTTAGTTTAGGTTTTGTCAACACAAGCTAAAATACCAGTGACAAGTGGTTGGCCTTCCTGGATAGCCAGGTCCTTTAATTCTCTTGTGGATTTACTGTAATTAAAGGAAGCCTCTCATGTCTGATAGTCTGCACTAAATTATGAATATCATCAGCCTCACCCTACAAGACACCCCATCAGTAGTGAGATGCAGCATAGAAAACCATCCAAGGTTATTTTTATCCGTAGTCACTGGAGTCTTAGACATGAATTTTACAGTTTGATCCAAATTGAAGTCAGTGGTATTTTGGATCCGTGGGATGCAGCACTTGAGCAAATGCGCCACGCAAGACCTCCTTGACTTTTTGACAGTCCTGTGCAGACCTTAAAGTAATATTATAAGTCATAGTCTCCACAGACCAGTTCCAGCTTGTCAAAGGCAAACAAGTGAAGAATGAATCTTAGAAGAAAAAGAAAAAGTAGAAGACTGCCCTTTAAGGAGATCAATCTTCAATTAGTGTAAAACAATCACTTTTTTTTAAATACAAGAAGAAAACAGAGTTTTGTTTTTTCTTTTATTGTTGTAAAAATATTGCCACTTGTAAACATAAAGCCATATCTTAATACAGTAAATGGCTTTCTGAATCACAGTAGGGCTGAAGAGGATATCGCCGTCTTACTACTCCAAAAGTGCCTAAAGACTAATTAACATATTAATGATGCCACATTCTTACAGCTTCTGTTGGATAGTCAAAACCCTGTGATAAGTATTCAAATGAGGACACCACAATTCAGAGTATAAATTAGCTTAAGATCACGTTAAAGAACTCTACACATTGATGGATAACCCCTCATATTTGCTTTATTTATCTTTAATTATCTTGCAAGCTGTACAGCCTTTGAACAATGCTTTATACAGGTATGCTATCAAGGGAGTCGTTGCAATGTACTGCATTATTTTATTGCTCCTTACCGGTTAGATATTAATCGATACATAAGGGGGGGCACGGCTGTCTATCAGCTAAATGCTGACATCAGTAATAGCCGTGCTAAAGACTCCTCTTTCAGACAATATGAAAAAGGAAAATTAATATTCTGTCTCTGTAGTAAATAATGAAAATGAATCCCCAGCCAAACGTGAAGGTGTCTCTTTATTAGACTGCCTTTCAATAGTCAGTGGGAACTCATCAATCCTAGACCTTAGGTGTTTAATCCTGGGTAATTCAACTAAAGCATCTTAATCTTGAGAAATAAATGATTTTGCATTCAACCTAAAGTATTTGAATGCGTACCACGACAGAGATTGGAGTCAGTGTCTTTCTCTTCCCCTTTTTCTTCTAGAAACAGAAGGATACCAAGTCGAATCTCGGTGTCATTATATAATGTATAATATTTTAATTTAAGAATAGAACTACAGCAGATACTGTACCAAAATGATGTTTTTTATGAACATTAATTTTCATATTTCTTTTCTAGCACTAATTGTATTCAAACCCCCCAAAATATAAAAACAATTTTAAGTTGGGACTGCTGGTAAAATTTGGAAACTTGGACTGCTGAAAGCCTTTTGGAACAATTAAACATGTGCATGTCAGGAGGAAACAGATAACATCTCACTATTTTAAGCAGCGCAACAGCAATGATGAATGTTTAAAAATCTGATGAGGTTAGAAAAACCTAGATCTAAGATATATACTTAGTACCCACAACCCAGTTCTGAAATTATGAAATATACTTTTTATATACTATATACTGCTGACTCCTTAAAAATAATACTTATACAGACTGCACTATAGCTACTGTGTTGTTATATGCTGTGATTTTTATCAGTGTCACTGCTGCTTCCAAATAACCTCAGCATAAACATCTGTCCATTTACAATAACAGCTTAGTCCAATACAGTGTCTTGGCGAGCTACAGTCTGACCTGGTAGATAATGATCACAAGGTAGGATCAGCATGAATAACAAACACCTATGATAACAGGATTTATATTTCTTACATACATACAGTACAGAATATAGTTGGTCACTCTGCGCAGAGTATGTGTCCTTTTTTCAAAGGGAAAAATATTCAGCCTGGCTGTTCAGTGAGTCTAAAGGATATGTACAGTATTGTTTGATTCTTATTCCTTTCAAAGCACTTTGCTTCAATTGATTTCCAGAATTTTTTTTTTCATTGATCTGAAACGACACGGGACATGGCATCCAACAAGGGGAAACAACAGTAAAAAGAAATCTTATATATTTTGCAATGCACAGTACACATGCTGAAAGGACAAACAACAAAGGGAAAGATGGAGTATTGGCCTTCGCCAATACTTTCCAGCATAGACAGTGTGGCTCAAGAACAAAGTGATGCACACTGCAGCTGTTCAATCAGACCAAATACAAGCTTGTATCTATGAAGTACAAAAAAAAACATTGACTTGCTTATTAGCAAAAATATGAAACATTCAAGAAGGAGCTGGACAAACTGAATAACACTGTAAAGGCATTGTGGGATCTAAAACACAACTGTAACTGCACTATTATAACAGCATAGCCAGCCATTAAAGGAATATGTGGAGTACACTGGCAAACATGACTATTGAAACAGCCATCAGATTGCCAATTCATCAGGGGAGTTTGAAGAAAAGACACATTTGATCATAATGTGTTTAAAGAAATAGCACTGCAGGCACTCACACCCAGATGCACCCCAGCCATAATGTTAATAGTACTGACATGTTGGGCTTCCAAATGGCTCCACCAGTGAAGGCACTCACCTGGAGTGCAGACTGAGCTCTAGAACCCTGATGTTGCAGACTTGAGCCTGTGCTATGCCATTAACTGGCTGTGACTTTGTTTCCCCAAGAGGCCATGCATTCTGCTGTCACAGGTGACTGGACTGGAATCATCCAGGATTTTCTTGGCTTGCTACGCAACAACTCCCATGATCTGCTATGCACCTGTGTGCTTCCTTTGACGTCAATGAGAGACATGCCCAACTATCTTCTCTTTGTTCTACCTGTGTAGTGCAGGGGTGGTAGTAGTAAGCTCTGTTGATAAACAACTGGTGATTCCAAATCGGATTGGTATGCAGTAGAATAGAAAATTATGTGTGATTTCTAATTAAAAACAAACAATGAAGCTTCATCTTGAGGGAAAAATCTTAAGACTCAGGAATAGGATGCTGTATTATACTAGGAACAAAAATGCAGTCCTTTTCTTCTTCAAAACAGGTCCTTTAAAGCTGTAACGGGTTGTAATTCTGGGGGTGCCTGTTTGAAAATGGAACCTTAAAGACTGAGGGATTAAGTGCCGTGTACACTGTAATGCCTAGTGAAAATAACATTGTCTGGAATAACAGAAAGATCTTTGTTTCTATATTGGAATACATAAGTGATTTTTTAAAAAGCTCTTAAAATCCCAGCAACAGAGATGCAGGTGGAACTTGAAAATAATTGTCTGGTTAGGGATATTAATATCATTTATCAGCTCTGACACAAATTTCATTTTCCTGTTTATTAGATTTGAAAATTATGTATGAAAGGGACCTCTTGAGTGGCTTGACCAGTAAGGTCACTTGCCAAAGTGCAGATTGTGCTCTTTGATTGTAGACTCAAGCCTGGTTCATGTCACTACTGTGTGACGTGCCAACTGTAAGTGGGATTCCCCAACTGGCTGGGGTGGGAATTCTCGACCCCTACAGCCTCCCGAGCTCTTGAAGACATGCAGTGGAGAATTTGTCTCTTCTCCGATAGGTGCTGATGCTCCAGCAGGGAGCTGTGTTGTTTGTAATGTATTAAAAGATGATTGTGGATGAGTGAGTTGGAGGAGTCTACTTACACCACCTTTGTGTCACTGCAGGGTTTGTAGCTGCAAACTGAGATATCCATCCATCCATTTTCTAACTGCTTTATGCGGTTCAGGGTTGTGAAGTGAACCAGAGCCTACAAACAATGACTACAGGGCAGGATACAACCTGGATGGGACGCCAGTCCATCGCAGGTTAGACAGTCAAACAGACATGCACACACTCACACCAGGGCCAGTTTTCCCAGAAGTCAATTAACCTACCAGTATGTAGGAGGAAACTGAAGCACACTCTCCACACAGATAGCACCCAGAGAAATTGATCCCAGGGCCCCAGTGCTGTGTGAGGCAGCAACATTAAACACTCTGCCACTCTGCTGCCCCAACCTGAGAATATCAATTCAAAATTCAAAATACTTTATTTATTCCCAGGTGGGCAGTTTAAGATTGTTCCAAAAACCCTGTCCTGTAAAATAAAAAATAAAAAAACTGATGTTGCTGCCCCTACATACCAGAAGGCATAACGGGCAAACATCCATACTGTATATTCACAGGTATACTGTATGAATGGTAGTCTTCATCTGAGTGCTGTTCACTATATTTTTATAACTATGCTCCTTTATTAGGGATGAAATGCAATATAGAGAACCTCTCTTGGTGAATCAAGAAAATGGGGAACGTTGCCATTTCCATTGCTCATTAGGTCAAGGGATCAGATGCCAGAAGGGACAATTCAAAGTATGCAATCAAACCCATCCTGTTCATCTTGGGGAGGAAGCCAGTGTACCCTGAGAAAACCCCAGCAAACAAGGAGAGAATGCAAATTTCACACAAACAAATGCCTTAGGCCAAAATCAAGCCCTGGATTCAGGAATGGTAAGACAGCAACATTAACCACCTTGGCAACATGCCATCCACATATGTAAATACATTACAATAATAATTATATTATATTATATTATATTATATTAATAATCCAATAATGTGGATAAAAATTATTAATACTATCATTATACCAAAACATTTATCCTGGCTGAGATAGAATATTATGAGGTCATTTACAGAAGAAAAATATTTTTTACATGTTTTACACATTAGATTCTATTCATTTATTACATATTTATTACATAGTACAGTACATTTATAACAAAAACATAACAGAATATAACATATATTGTATGATATTAGTGTAGAGTGTCTTTAAAGAATAGAGAAAATACTCTACCATTGTTTCAAATCAGAAGTACAGTATATTTTCTAAAAGAATACTAGAGATAAGCTTAAATGTAATAATAATGGAAACCACTCAAAAAGATATGAAAAAATGTTAACCATTTTTATTATTATTTCTATTAGCTTGATTGTGTTGTCTATTTCTATCGATAATTACTGAAACATTTGAGCTTTTTAAGAGGATTTGAAACTATTTTTAATTGCATACTGGATCAGCGTATTCTCTAAGTGAAATTAAATGTATGTCTTAGAACACGAAGGGCTTTAACACCAAAAATGATGTAAAAGCCATTGAGATTTGTTTGCATTTGAAACTATCAAACAGCCCTTTAAAATACACATACAGTAGCACATTGCACAAAACAAAATAAATGTGCAAAGCACAGGAAAAAATGACATAGAACATACAGCAGATAAAAAAAACAGAACAAGGCCTGTTTGAAAATGTATGTTTTTAGGCTAGACTTGAAAGCATTCACTGTGGCTGAGTCCCTTTTCGGATGATTTTCCAGAAGGGGAACAAAAGGTACTGTCGCCTATACAGTGTAGAGGAACAGTGGACACTCTTGGTAAACCCAAATCAGTTAAGTGATGTGGAGGGTGGAAAAGCAAAAGATCAGCTAGATATTGAGCATCTAATAATAATAATAATAATAATAATAATAATAAACTTAATTTATGTAGCACCTCTACAAGTGCCTTTTAAAGCACTTTACAGTAAGAAAAAAAGTACGTAGTGAGAGGAGACAGTAGGATTACACAATTACTATAAGGTTCTGGAATAGGGTAAGAAAGCAGAAGGGCAGACACAGAACCAGTTAAATAAAGATAAATCCTTCTAAAGAAGGATTTGAGTCTTGATTTGAAAGTGTTCAGGAAGGTGACTCTCTGATATCCTTAGGGATAGAATTCCAGAGCTTTGAGGCATAGCAGAAGAGGGCCCTGACAGCAGACCAGAATTAGATGAACAAAGGTTCATCTTGCAAGGTGGGGGAGTAGGACAATAGTAAGTCAGACAGGTACTGAAGTTCCAAGCCATGTAGAGCCTTATAGGGAGAGCTTGAGGATTTTGAAGTCGATACGAAACCTGATAGGAAGCCAATGCAAGGACTGTAGTATAGGAGTAATGTGATTACTTGCACAAAACCTGATCGGGATTCTGAATGTTGAGTTCGGGACATACTGAATTTTGTTCAGCCAAGCCATAAAGAGCCTTAGCCAGAAACCTAAGGATTTTAAAATCAACTTTAAACCCAACAGGAAACCTGTGCAAGGACTCTGAGACAAGAGTGATAAGTTGTAGATAACTTAGTAAGGATTTGACTCCAGCTGACAATTTCTGCACCTAATGTAACTAAATAGGTGCAGTTTTAGAGATTCCTGCATGGATGCAGTCTAGCAATATTCCTCTGATGGAAAAAATAAGTACAGTATTTACAATATAATGCAAATGAGTGGCAAAAGTCAACCCAGGAGTGATTACCACCCCCAGGTTCTTCATTTTGGATCGAAACTCATGCAAGCTTAATTAAGAACAGTGGTGGAAAGTAAACTTCCAAACACACAAGTCCTCCAGAATCAGTGCTGGAGAGCCCTATATAAATTAGGAATAGATGTGATCTTAATACAGATTCTTGTGGTACTTCACTAATTACATCAGCTTGATTTGAGCATTTACCCTTTATTGGTATCCCCTGTTTCTATATTTTAACAAGTTCTCAGTTCAAAAACACAATAGAGTGAGTATTGCCTGTCAACTGGAGAAATAATTTATAGGAACTTTAGAAAACCCCTTCTAAATATACAATATTATATACATTGTGTCAATCCGTCAAACTTAAATATTAATTAGGCAAGACGTATCATTTTCAAAAACCATGCTGAATATTGCCTAAGATCCCTTTTCCATATAACAATCTTCTAGTTCAGTTCTAACTATTGTTTACACATAATAGGGGCAAGAATTATTGATCTGTAAATATTTGGTTCAATGTTGACAACCTATCAATGAGTGCTAGTAATTTTCCAATCAAGTATATTACTGTACACTTTTCTTAAGTATATTTTAAAGCACATTATATTATAATCACAGTTTCTAAATGACTCTCTTGCCTCATTATTCTCACTCTATCTTGATGGACTGAAAAGACAGTTCACTCTTCTGAGTAAGGAAGCAGTGATTAACCAAATCTACCATTCCAGGTTTGACTACTCACACTTGTATGAGTTCCAGTCTATTTCAGGAAGCTGAAGCTACTGATGAAAACATCTTCCTTTACAAAAATACACATGATTTATACACATGATGATCCAATGTTGAATTGTACATCTGAATGTTGATTAACATCTAAATCTGATGGTCTATAGCATACTCTTAAACTTTTGTCTTTTGAACTTTTGAACAGCTAAACCTGACCTATATATGTAAATTACGAGACCTTTGATTTATTTAGGTTAATTATCTGAGCTTGAATGCTCCGGAAAACATTCTTTCATGTACAGAGTTACCCCCCCCTCCCCTTCCATCTTTCCTGTTTATCCACTAATGTTGTATTCTTGACCATCATGTTCCATTAACCCTCTTTCTGT
The DNA here is from genome assembly GCF_055471065.1 of Atractosteus spatula. Lineage (NCBI taxonomy): Eukaryota > Metazoa > Chordata > Actinopteri > Semionotiformes > Lepisosteidae > Atractosteus > Atractosteus spatula. The sequence goes on from NC_142707.1 coordinate 63,599,016, forward strand.
CATTCCAATTGCATAAGCTAATGTAGTAGCTTCTATCTCATGCATTTATTCTGATACTCTTAGCATTTAGATATAAACACTTAATGACCTGGTCCTTTGATGTTTTGTTTTTCCCTTAAATTCTTCTTGTGATTGTACTCCATCTGTATCCTCATTGCAGATTTTCTTTGGATCCTCCCACCTTCCAGTCTACTTTAAAGGCTTTTAAATCTCTCTGTGAAGACTTCTGTCAAGGCAGCTAGTGCCCACTTCATTCAGAAGTCATCCTTTACACAGTATGTGTAGAGATGGCTGCAGAAAGGTTCCTGGGTTTCCATTGACCAAGAAAGCTGAAGCCATCTTCAAAACAGCTATGGGTTACAGTATGTGACAGAATGACATTTGCAATTGTTTACTTTGTTGGCCCACCCTAGTCCTCAGTTCACCAGTGATCAGGTTTACTAGTATTCTTCTCTGTTCAAGAATAAAATAATATTGTTCATTGAACCAAGTATAACATTCATTAAGGTTCAGGAACATACTTGGTTGCTCTTCATTGGAGTGGTTCCATATTCTACATAATATTGTAAATGAGGTCTATTATAATGGCAATTTTTATAGAACATCTCTTGTCTTGGTGTATTTTTAATTCATTAATTGATCATCTATGACTGACCAAGATACACATGAGTGACTTTAACGTGTTGCATAGGAAGTACTGTAAATCACTTCATTAGTTGATGAGCTTATTGAGCACGGGTGATTTAACCTGTTGAATGTCAAACCTAGTCAAAATTAACAAAGGAAAACACAAAAATAGATTAATAATACCCTGCTTATAGAGAACACAAGAACATGTGGGAAATCTGTATTTTGGAAACTGGACTGGAAATTATAACATTTGTCATGCAACATCTAGGATGTTTACAGCCAACAATTTCTAACCCCGTAAACTTTACAGTTCAACATGTTTCTTCAGTAATAGGCCATGATCTGGGAGTCATGAGTCTGAGCAGCAGTGACGAGTTGTTAGAGAACTCCATTACAGTGATTGATATGAAACTGGATTGCATGCTCCTACATTGATCAAGTCCTGGGACCTAAGTTGCTGTCCTTCCTGCAGACTCATCCTGATGTGACAATATTCTAGCAGGACAATGCATGTCTTCATCATGTTGTGTTTAATAATGTTTTACTTGTGAACTGGGAATATGACAGTTATCTCAAGAATGTTCAATTTTAGAGCTTAGTACCATTGAACGTGTTGTATGTGGCTTACATGTCATCAGGGATGAGCTCTGTGGCTCAGAGACACAGTGGACAACACAGGCTTGCCATGAGTTTATAAGAAAGTGACAGAGTCCTACAACACAGCATTTACAACCTGGTGCAAAGTACAGTACAGTTTGTGTTGAGCATGAACAGCTTGTATTTTATCCAACAGGCACTACACATCGTCATAGCCTGTGACTTTCAAAGTGGAGCTACTGTTGATCAACCCTGTGACAAATGTAAGTCTACATAATGAATTTACAGTACCTATATCATGTTCTCAATAACATCAACATACCTGGTCCAAATTCTTTCATTTCCCTGACAATAGCTATGTGAATTTGTAGCTGTTATTGGTTTCTTCATAAGCTCAGTATACCAAACCCTGAATTATGTTCCCTTTTTATTGCTTCCCCACATTTTCTAAAAAATAAAAATGATGTCTCCTCTGCAACCTATGTCATTCTCATATGTACTATACTGTATCTTATTTAGCCTCAAGGTTTACTGGAATAGTTTTATAGTTTATTTGAGTATTTTTTTTGTAATTTACAATTATAATGCAATTGTCTACATCAATTCCAGGGTCTTTGCCCACTCTTGGATTCTAATCTAAATCATTTTGAATTTTCAATTGCACGTAATGGACCAACATGAGGTACAGTAACTGAAGTAAAGGAACATAATTCTGCATGTGATAGAGTGACTGGAGTGTTCCAGAGAGGAAGTGAGGATATAGATGCCAGCAGCCATATCACCCTGTAACTCACAACAGGCAACCCACTGAAGCTTAGCAGGTGTGAGCCTGGTCAGTACCTGGATGGGGTCAAGAGCGACACCAAGGTCCCTTACAGGGGGGGATGGGGATAGGGGTGGTGGTGAGATCAAGAGGAAATGGGAAGTTCACTGAGACAGAAGAGGAGGTCAGGAGAAGAAGCAGGATAACCTTCGAGAGGTTAAACTTAAGATGATAGGACTATATATGGGAGGAGATGGGAGAAGCCATCCTATTTACTTTGTAATCAAAATGGATCACAAAGAAAAATGCATTTCTCCTCTCTTGTCTGTTAGGTCATAAAAGTTGGGAAGGGACTCACACCCTTTTCTTGGTAGCAATTTGCAGATGGATTAACATGAAACTGCACCTCATGTTTTCATGAATAACCAAACTGACACGGCATTTTGACAGGTTTAAAAGTTTCCTTGAAATATTTATAAACATTACTGTTCTTATTAAATGGAACATTGAGCCCTCCAAAGCGGCTCAACTTCTGAAGGGGGGTGCCTGATCCCAGGATCTGGGACTTGTCCGATTCATTTGAATGTGATTGGACTTCAACAAGCAACAGTGTGCAATTGGCTGAGCACTGTCAAGAATGGGGTGGGATTAGTTGGACAGAGCTCTCTCAGTGACACCTGAGATGATAGTAATAATACATCTTATTTCATAAAGTGCTGTTAAAGGTGCCTTCTCAAAGCGTTTTACAAAGCAACAACAATCACCTGCAGGTAATACTGTGCTTTTGGTGAGAAATGTGCCTCTTCTACAATAGGAGCTGAACCTCTGGTATGGGGATGTTTAGTTTGTTTTTGTTTTGTGTCACAAAAAAGGGGTGTCTAGAATTTTGGGGGATCAGAAGAATCTGATTACTCTTCCTCATTCTCCGCTGTCTGTAGTTCTGGGCTTCACAGCTATGGGCTGAGGCATGACAAACACAGTAGACTAAAGCAGCCTTCTTAATTCAATAATTTGATGAAGCTGAGAACATTGCTTGGAATTCCAAAAAATCATTCTTTCTTAAATTTCTTTTAATATCTATTATGTAAACAGCATAACATTAGTAAAAATAGTAACATTTTTAATAAGTAACTTCCTTACAAAAACAACATAATTATGGAGCTACAGAGCAGAAAAACATTTTCAACTCGTAACCCTCTTACAATATACTGGAAGAAGGACTACTATGTAAAAATATTTTCCATCCTTGAAGGAAGTTAAAGACACATCAACACAGAGTTAAATCTTGTAGTCTGCATATGTAAAGTTTGTTATGTGGTAATGTGATTAAGCAGGAAGTTGTTGTAATAGCTTATAATTTACAAAGTCTCTTATTCAAACCAAATTCCAAAAACCAAAACTCACCAAAACAACCGTCTTACCTATCGTTCTGAATAGTATTTCAGACCTTAATGGTATTTGAGACCTAGAATTGATTTTAATACTGAAACACCTAACTTTGGAAAGCAATGGAAAAGCTTCTCGATTAAAGTTAAAAGTGAAAAACATGTTTTGAACAGTGTTGAATGGAATGTGTCACTTTTGTTAACATATACTGTTGGTGAGCAGAGGAAAGAAGTATTATTGCTGTATAATTAGTTTCTTCCTTTAGTAACAAAAGAAAAATGTGATACTTCATTTTTATCCAAAATAAAGACTACAGCACTCTGAGTAATTGCTTCAAACGTGATCTGTAGAATATTAGAATTGAAAAGAAAAATCAAAATGCCCTACAAACAAGGGAACAAGACTTTCAATCCAAAAACAGCTACTCACATTTTTGTTAAAAATTATCTGTCAAAAAACAACTACTCTATACAGCATTGCATCAGCAAACCTCCACACCAGGCACTGCATGACTCTGAAAATGTACTGTATTTAACAAAAAAAGAAATCTTTACCTTCTGTGTCTTGCATATTTGCCACTGACGTGTCCACTGCCATCGCAGCCTGGTGTTGGGCAGCTATAAAGACAAAACATGCAATTCTGCATTGATTAAGAATACTTCCAACATCATATTCAATTAAATATAGAAGTACAATGACTTTAATACTGCAGTCTTAGTCAATCATATGTTTATCTAACATAAATGGAATATAAATAAAAAGTGGAATCTTCTCTAGGTAAAATCCTCTGGCAGACAAAATCCTGCCATCAAGCCTTGGGTTTGTCAGTGGGTCAAACATTCGATTTGATCCAGGCCACTGATTCTTGAAGATTTTCATTGCAGTGGAAGTGAACTGAATTGAGAATTACTGACATATTTTATAGGATATACTATAACACTGAAGCAATTAATAGCATAAGTAAGTAAGAATTCCATTGTACCAGTACTGGTTACATATGGCAATAAAGTTCAAGTTCAAGTTCATAAAAATATGAATAGTATTTATTCCTTAAAATGAGAAGACTTTGGAAGTATGAGAGCAATTTTAACACGAGTTAACGGGAACTTTATAAGAAGAAACACTTTCCAAGAAAGGGTATCACAAATAAGTATTAAATTTAGTGGGAAAAAATTAATTCATTTTTTTGGTGAGGTTGTTCAAGCAAAGAAAACTATTCCAGTACCAATGCTGGTAATTGCAAAACAAAAGCAATGCTGGACAGCTGTACATGTAAAACAAACTTTTGGACAGAAGAAACATAAAAATAGTAACATATATAAATCACATTTTTGTAGGAAGAGGAAGAACTCTTAACAAATGACCTACAGTATGACCTATAGGGTTTGATAATTATGTTCCAATTTCCAGGAGAAACCTCTGGATTTTCATAAGAAATGTAATTGCTAGCTATTTGAAAATCCAGGAGCATAATTGTTGATGACCGGCAAATCTCTGGAATATTTAAACATTCCCAATTGTTAAAAAAATATGGATTTTTTCATTTAAGTTTTTGAGCTTTCTTATGGACAAAAACATCCCTTTTAATTAATTAGAGGCTATATTTTTTCATATACTGTATAAAATGGAAAACAACCCTAAATGTACAGTAAATGTAATTGTAACCCTTTCAATGATACCAATGATACACTGCTTGTAAAATAGTTTTCCCTTATTGAGGAGACATTAGAAGCATATTATACCTTAAAATAAAAAAAAATCATATGTACTGTAGAAATATATACTGAATGAAAATACTGATCCTACTGAATTACTCTTCTCCCATTTAATTATCTTTAATCAATCAATGAAGCATTTCCCGTTTTTCTGAAAAGTCATAGTTGTTTGAAATGGTCAGGAATTATTTTTTAAAATACATTAAATGTCTCACATTGGTAACACGAGTTTAGTATTGTGGACTTCATAAGGAAGACACATAAAGTGATTAAGGGCAATTATAAATCATAAAAAGTGTTATCTTAGAAACTATTTTTAATTTTTTTTTTAATAGTTACTGGCTTTAAATAGCCAGTATCAGTGGCATACTTCTCCTAACAAAGACGGCACAAGCACTGCTCTTCTTGTAGACCATTAAAATAAATCTGTATTAGCAGAACAATTGCTCATTTCCTTTAGTTGATTCATGTTATTTTAACAAATATCAACATATGTTTAATTCATAGAAGAGACAGCCTACCCCTTAAAGGAGGGGAATAGGTCCTACCAAACCTACCCAACATTAGTGGTGACTGAAACTGAGTGTCTGGTATCAACAAGGCAAAACAAGTAAACAAAACTTGATAAGGAAATGCCTGTTATAGGTTGTTTCACTGGTTTCGACATCTGAAATATGATGGACAGTGATGGGCTTGTTTATTTGTGGTTAAGAGACTGCATCGGGGGGAGTTACATCCACTTTCTTGCACATTTAATCACCACCACAGCCTCACAAAAGCACGCATGCACAAATGAATTTAGATAGCCTTCTACCATCTGATTAGAAAAAAAACTAGAGGCAAAATAAAGACAGGAATATAAAAAAGAGCAATACAAATAGAGAGAGGAGAAAGGGAGTGAGAAAGAAAAAAGGATGCCAAGTACATTTCCAGCAAAGGTCTCTGGAGAGCTAATTTCACCAGTGCATCAGTGTACAATGAAAACCGAAAGTGCATTACACCCATTAACAGGCACGAATTTTCCCCTAGCGCTAATGGGGAGATGCATTTTGTACTCTGCACACACTAACCTGAACAGCTCTTGTATTACTGGTTCCACGGGCACTGTGAAGAGATGGGAAAAATACATAGATATATTAAAAATAATTACCATCAACCACAGGTAACTTTCTTTTTTTTCTGCAGAAAAAGAGAGTAAGTGTAAAAAAAAGGTCAGAAGGAGACGTGCAGTGAGATATTGGAGGATGAAGGTCACCCTGAGCGCAGCCCTGAGTGATTTAGTAGAGCAGGAGACGTACCTCGGATACCTTTGGAGCGTGTGCGATGGCGCTTCTCGTCTGCATCCACCTCCATCTGGGAATAGATTAGCAGGCAGTCAGTGTCCTTATCCTGCATGACTAGACTATCAATGCAAACCATGGTACCATCCTCACACAACATACAGCTCCCTGCCCAGCTGCTACACAGAAAGCCACTTAAGACTAACCACAGTCCTCTGTCCTGTTTTATATTCAGGCTCTTCAGGAATGAAATGGCTTAAATGTATATAAATTGGAGAATAATCTAAAATATATATTGCAATCCTGCCCTTTTATTTTGTTTCAGTTAGACAAAGTTAATGTTTAATTTAATTATGTTATCTGTGTTTTATTTTAGAAGAATGTTAAGTGCCTTGATATGGAGGCACAATCTATCTGTCTAACGAGCTGGGTATATCTTTACTCTAACGAACACATGCTTTAATATGCTTTTCATATCTCTCTTAACAGTGATGTTTACACGGAAGGTTTGGCACTACTGATACATATTTTGCTTATAGTAGAGCTGTCCAATCACTGCACGGCTATAATCCCTTAAGAAGGCAAAAACACCAGCATTACAACCAGAAGAGACTGCCACATTATTTTTTCCTTCATACAATCTTTACCTTCTATGTTGGTATTTGTAATTATTCTGTGTAAAAAATGTTTTTTTTCTCACATTTCCTTCATGTTAAACCACCAAAATAAATGTTAAAAACTATAATAATCTTTATTGTATGTAACACCTTTCATCATACATCATCTCAAGGAGCTTTACAATAAAACAATCAACAAAACAGACAGGTAAATCAGGGGTTTGGTTAAATTTACGCATTTGCATTACTGCCTTTGTTAAAAACAAGCATAGTTACTTTTCACAGCAGCATGTTGTGACAGCAACCCAGTGAAAGCAGCTTTAACACCTCGCGATCTGATCTTGTCAGTTTTCAGAATCAAAGCAACACTGGGCTTGAACAGTACTGGGATGGGAGAACTCTAAAGACAATTAGATACTGCTTAAATCACATTTGTGGACCTGCAGGTGGTACTCTTTCTTCTGGATAATAATTTTTAAAGCGATGCCCTGGCATGGTTACTGGGAACACTCCGCTGTAGGAGGTATACTCTTTTGATTGAGACATTAAACTGAGGTCCTGGACTATTTGGTGTTGGAAATGTTAACCCCATTGTCTTGGCCTCGGAGAATCACAGATTAGGATTACTATCAATTTGAATTTAATTAGTGAAGCAATTTCTCACTTGCTTGCTTTCCCCTCTTCACCTACACCTGCTTCATTGTAGGGCTGCTGCTACAGTACATAATGGCTGCCATGTGTCACCTAGGTGGGTTCTGCACTTCAGGAGTGAAGAGTGTCTTCTTCTCCACAGTATATCTAAAGTGTATTGGGTTGAAACGTGCCACATGTAAATGTAATTGGTTTTTGTTAAAAAAATTAAATGAATGCTTTTTTGGTCTCCACATCATCATTAAGAATATTTCTTCAAGCTGCAAAACATGGAGTACAGATTAAGATCTATTAAGAACCATTAATAGCCTCTTCTTTTGATTCAATTGGGAACAGCTTCAGTTCAAAATCTATTGAAGGACAGGCAAATGTTTTAAAAAATCAATGAAATACATGAAACAATATATGAACTACACATTAAATTTTAACAGTCGTTTTGAAGACTAATATATTGCAAACCTATTCAAAATGAGATCCTTCCTGTCATGAACAGCTTCAGATGGTGACAAGAATTTTAGCTAACGATGAAAAATGAAAGAGAACAGAGTTCGGTTTCAAATGTTCATAGTGTGACCGCCGCTCCACACTGCCCGTTTCGTCCTGCAACACCTGGGGCACGAACCTGGGTCTCCGGCGTAACACAACAGGGAACCAGTCGCATGAGCTAAGGGAAACCTCCCTCAGCCCAGGCAGCTGAGGTCCCTGCTATGGGCAGGGGGGGGCGATGACGTCACCGTGTCCAAACTAGCTCTGCTACACCCTCCCCATCCGGGTCACGGCACCAATGTGACCATTGCGGTTCGCCGCGGGCTCATGCCCTCCACTGTTCCATACCGCCTGTTTCATCCCACAACAAGTGGGGTGCGAACCCGGGTCTCCGGCATAATGCAACAGGGAACCAGCCGCATGAGCTAAGGGAAACCTTCCTCACCCTTGGTCCACTACAATACCGATCTCACATGGAACTCCAGAAATATGTATGTCTTTATTTTTGCACATTTGTGTGCATGTTCATTTTGTGTACATGAAACATGCACACATGCTGTGCTGCCACACTTAATTTATATAACATTCCAGTTTACTGTACCCAATCTACTGCTCCTTGTTATTGTGAGGTGGAACATGATACTACTTTTATGTCTTAAAAAAAGGCAACATAAAATAATAAAATATTTTCAAAGTTTTGCTATGAATAATTACCCACCTTATTTTGGAGGTGGTTGGTTGTATTTCTCTCTTTTATTTTTCTGTTCTTTCTTTTTGGCCCATCATCAAGGTTTATGTTGACGTTCTATTGATTTAACATGAATGTGTCTCTTCTTGCCTAGGCTCGCTAATCTGAAATTATTAGGTCTAAGTACTGAAAGTTTGGAATAAAAACATACAGCTCCCACTGCCAAAATCACTTGCAAGAAGTCACAAATAGCACCTGATACATAGATCTTCAGGTAACATAAAAGACAACATATGATTGAAAGTTTGAAAGTTTTTTTTTAATGACAACTTTTTTTTTAAAACCTAAAATTCTATTTCAACCAAGCGAAATAATTTGAAAGTTGGATGTCCCACTAGACTGATTTCACTTTTCAAAAGTGTTAGCTTGTTAATAAAATGTGTGATGAAAGAATAAGAAGCTAGAGAAGAATAGAAACATAAACTTGCCTGACTTTGGTGTTCTTATTCATTGCTCTTACTGTATAACAGGTGCTGGAAATATACTGTACTTTCACATTTGACCTTAGAAAGCATGGAATTCCACATCAATAATGTTGTTTCTGAGTGACAGAAGTTTATCTGTGGCAATGCCCTAAGATTCCAAGTGCACTGAAATAGAATCTAATCACAAGCATATGTTTTTTTTTATCCCTTTTTCACCCCTTACCTCATACACCTACACATACATCTCTAAACCAGCTGAAAGAAGCTACATATATGAAATTCTGTTTTATTCTTTTTGGTCTTCAGTCTGGAATCAGCCTCTATTTGTTCCTTGTCAATTTGCAGCTGCTGACACATCTCTCCACTCTGACCTGTTAAAAATGTTGTCTTATGTTCTTTATTGCTTATCTTTAGATAAGGAAAAAGATATCCACCCATACAGAAATCTTACGTAGTTGAACCACAATGTGAGGAGCTTTAGAAGAACCCAATACACAAGTGTTCTATAACCCACTGGTAAAAGAAAAGATCTGGTTTAATCTGCCATTACATTCTCTTAACAAATCATGGCAGGTATAAATGAGGGAGTTAAAAGAAACATTAAACTTTCATATACATTAAAATGGCTCACATAAAGTCCAATGAACCAATGTCCTGTATTCTTGCACAAAGACATCTACAATCAAGGATTTTATTGTCTGTGTCTAGACTGAAGGATTCACAAAAGTATTGTGAATAATAACACTCATTTGAATACCAGAGAAAAGGAATTTGAGACAAGATATATACATTTGGGTCAGCATGGTGGTGCATTGCTCAGGTCCTGGGTTCAATTCCTGGGGTACAATCTTCATGGAGTGTTTGTATTTTCTCACCATGTTCATGTACTGTAGGTTTCCTCCAGGTGCTCCAGTTTCCTTCCACAAAGACAAAGACATACTGGGCAAATTGGCCCTGGTGTGTGTGTGCCTTTGTGTCTGTCTGCCCTGTGATGTAATTGCATCCTTTTCAGGCTGTATGCTGCCTTGCTCCCAATGCTTGCTGGGATAGGCTCCAGCTCCCCTGAGACATTGTATTGGATAAAATTGTTAGAAATATGGATGTACAGTATACATTCTTGCAAAACAACGTCCATCCCTTTGTTGTGATATAACCCATACAACTGTAGTTTACTGAGAGGCTCAACCATTGCACAACACAGAGGCCAAATAAACTTATTATTTTAAGGATTTACCTTAGGGTTGGGTTATTTAATGTTATTTGTATTTCTGAGAGTTACACAAATACAGTGCCTCTCTCAAATCTGTGTTCTTTCTTTTCCTCTAGTCATATTTGTTGTGTCATATCTATAGTATATACAGTACTTCAGTCATGGAACACTACTTACAAAGATCTTACTGTTCGCACTTCTTTATAAAAAAGTGAAGGACCCCCAAAAAATATCCACAATCTGTGAGGCAGTTAACCCTGGAATGAATGCTTCCTTATTGAAAGTGTGCTTATTCTTGCCCCATTTTAGGCACAAATTCCCTCCGTGCGAGGGCAAGCACGTAAGTGTGAAGATAGTATTTACAAATTTAGCAACATACAGTATTTGTTTCAGAAAAACAAATGTGAATACAGTTCAGCACCTCACATTGGTCTAACACGTTGCTTTGCAAAGTTATTCAGACTCTTGCATAGTTTTTAAATAGGTATTTGATGTGAAAGAAAAAGTGAAAAGTCATAATTGCGTAAATATTCAAACCCTTTGCTATGGCAAACCTAAATTAAATTAGGTGTACAAAATTACCTTAACGAGCCATACAATTAATTGATAATAATAGTGGTTCATATGATTAAAATAAATACACCTGTCTCTCTTTCTTGGTCATGTAGTGAATTTCAAACCATGAAAACAAGCAGCTTTTCAAAGTATTATTACAAAGCACAGATCAGGAGAAATATACAAAAAGTATCAGTGTCTAAATGTCCCTGGAAAAAATTGTGCTTTTTTCTAATCTACTCAATCAGCCTAGATCAAACACTGATAGTAGGATCAAGACAGTGCTCCAAAGTGAACATCTGGGCAAGGAGAAAACTAAAGATTAGTCTTGAAAACTGCTGTCCATAAGCAATTCCCAAGGAACCTGGGAGAGCTTAAGCAAATTTACCAAGATGAATGTGCAAGAATGACACCTAGCTGGTTCACAAAGTTAGTAAAGACTGACACAAAAAGACCTGTGGCTGTAATTGCTTCTAAGGGTGCTTCCACCAAGTATTGAGTTAAAGGGTTTGAATACTTACACAAGCTTACCCATGATATATCAGTTTTGTTACTTTAGGTTTTGCTGTCTCTTACTGCAGCTTTCCTAACCCTTAAAAGCATTCAGGTGTTGGGTAACTTTAAGTTTTTAAATTTTTTAAAACATTAGGTTTTTGAAAATGTGCATGCATCATTTTGTGATTTCACTAATTGGGAGACCACAGGTCTGGATACTTTTGCAAGTCACTTTTAGTAGATTCGAGACTCCTAAGTCTGCAGTTTGTATTGACAGAAGTGTTTAATAGAGTGAAAAATGTTGACAAATTCAACCCAGAAGCTTCCTTCAGGACCAAATTTAAACCTAGAACAATGAGCGTTTGTCATTTAGGACTGAAATCAGGAGGCACCTCTTTACACAGAACTTAAGGACATTTCCTAAATTTCCTAACATTTCTTAAGTCCTAATTGTTTTGTCTTCATACTATCCATTGGATTGTCTTCTGAAGGAAAAAACTGTGCTTTTTTCTAACCCCATCACTTCTGGTGCCAAACACAGGAGTATTACTCTCACATGCATTGAAAATTGTATTTTCAGCCTGCAAACATGCTTCCAAAGTAACCAGCTTACATAACCTCTTAAGCAAACATTACGGTGCCCAATGATACCATTAACAGCACCTCAAACTATAGTTGCCAATATCTTCAAACTATAGTTGCTAACCTGAACAGATATTGACATTTTATATAAACAATTAGCATTTGAGTATTTTTAAGTGTTTCTCTGTAGAAAAATGTCAAATAATGCAGTACTAGATTATATCTAAGGTCCACACTTTACATTAAAAAAGCTAATGCACAAAGATGACAAATGATATATTTAAATAACAGACACTAGATACAGTAGTATATACTGTAGTTGTCATGTGTTACAGGGCCAGTCACAGAAGTGATGTCACTCTCTAAAACTCTGCCAAACTTTTTTTGGTGTGGTGGAGTTGTCCACTGTTTTATATAAGATCACTTTATTGGCCATACTGGATACAATTTCTTGTATTAGGAATTTGTCTTTTCACATACCCCAACTTGCTCTCCATGAGACACACAGACAGGGAGAGAAGCTTGGGGTCAAAGTGCAGGGTCAGCCATTGATACGGCACCCCTGGAGCAGTTGGGGTTAAGGACCTTGCTTAGGGGCCTAATGGAGTAGGATTCCTCTGCCGGCCACAGGATACAAACCAGCAACCTTTTAGCCACAGGCACAGATCCTTTGCCACAGAGCCACCGCACTGCCCTGTTTTTGGTGTAGCATGGTGCATGCTCAAAGCCCTCAAGCTTAATTTTGCTCAGCTGTGTACTTGCCACATTTCAGACAGAGTGATCATCTGTTTATTGGCTGGAGGAGTTAAAAAAATTGTATTATTAGATTATAGGCAGTATACAGTATATTGCAGTATATAAGATTGCAAATAATCATTATTAAATCAATCTTTTTTGAATGCCAAAGATTGTGCTTTTCCTTGTGTCAGTAAATTAAAAATACACATTTAACAAATTAATACTCAATTAATGTGTCAGTTTCAATCAATTTAGGGGCAATATCCAGCTTTTTCTGGTCTCAAAGTGTACCAGAAACATCTGGGGCAGTTCACAGTTTTTTGCACAAAACCATGCTACCATATAGTGTTTGTACCTACACCATTTTGTTCTTGCTATATTGCGCCTTGCCTCTTTATTCTGTCTTCTTTATGTTGAGGTTGATCATTTTAGTATGGTGAGGCTCTATAAAATGAATACAAAATCAAGTCACCTAAAGAAGCAGTGCTTATGAATAACATATGCTAAGTAGTTAAATGTAGCTAGCTTGTGCCCATAAAGAGGCCATCGACTACTGCACCTCAGCTCGTCTATCAATAACCTTTACAGGACAAGACCTCACATTTTTAACTGAACTCGATTATCTTTTGTTTAAATCACCTCTACTGTTGCTCAATCAAGGTATATTTCTAAAACAATATCTACCACTGAAGACATCTTATCTGATAGACAAAAACATTTTCCTGTTGTCTTTGTTGTTTGAGATCCAAACTACAGTTGCAAGAAAACGTTATGCTAATAGTATTAAGAGTGCTACAGTAGTTTGTGCAGCGTATAGACTAATGCTAAAGTATTTGAGTTGATTACATCATATGTATACAATCAGATTGACTATTCACATATGAACTAAAAGAAGTGAATGTTAATTGATTTCTAGACATTAATAACAGCAATAGTCATGTTTGATATTTAAGGTCTGTATTTTGTGTTGCAGTTGTTTCTTAGTTGTTTTTAGAATGAATGTTTCTAATCTCTGTAACTATACAGTATAAAATATAGTTTTACTTTAACTATAATTTTACATTAACTATATTGTATATTAACAGTATATATAGCTCACTGTATAGACCAAAACAGAAAATGAGTATGAATGTACTGTATTTCAGAAAAGAAAAGAAAAATCTTTAAGAACTGGGATGGTGAATGGGAATGCTGAATAAAACACTCACACTCACAGTGTGTTTGCTATACTACATCAACAAGGTGCACAATCCATGTCTTAGTATGAAAGAATGGGGACATTCCTCTGTGCAGACCATGGGACTCTGAACAAAAACAAAAGTTCTAGAGCAACAGGACTGCTCCACAATGGAATCCAATATTGCCCAGCCATATAACCAAATATTTCAGACTTGGCCATAAGCTGCATACTGTATATTCCTCATATCAATTAACTGGATATGACACTGATTTATCATATTATGAATGTCTGAGATTCACCACCTGCTATTAGGTTGCTGAGAACTAGAGATTTAACACAAAATGCAACAGCACCTGCTACAGACCATAGTAGTTCAATTATGTTAAACCACCTGTACACCATTAAAACCTGTAAGCCAGTTAATTATGTGCTGTTCTACTAATGACCTCCAGACACTGGCAAGAATAGATACTAATCTTAGAATACTATTAAAGGACTATTGTTCTGTGGTATAAGCAAAATCATAAGATGAGCCAGAAGTCTAGCAAATTCCACTTGGAATGCTAACTGCTTTGGAGAAGACCATGAACTTTCAGCAATAATTATTGAAATGGATTAGCATCACTAAGACCAGCAGAGAGGCTGTGCCCTTCTGAGCAGTCATTATTGAGCATCACATCATGTTCCTTGATTGCCGTCATTGCAGAGAATCTATTTTCCAAGATGGCAGCACCCAGGCTCAGGCTCAGGCCAATATCCACTTTCAGAGGAGGAGTACTGTAAATAAACATCACGTTGGCCAGAAATAACCCCTGACCACAGCAAAAAATATGGGATTTCCTTGGCAAATGTATTTAACTGAAAGCGCAAAAATTGTGCTTGTTGTGGCTTTCCAGATGAGTTGATTCATCACAGACATGAGACTCTGCTTGCAAGAATCCTTTCATACTAACAATGGACCAGCCAATTACTGATCCCATGTGAAAAATGACCCACTTCCCTACGTGAACACAGTGAACCTGGCAGGGTTACGTATGCCACTGATGTATGTCCTAATGTTTCACCAATGACTGCTGCAATATTCCTTTAAGTATACATTGAATCAGTTGCAATATTCGTGGCTCACTATCCTCTAGTTTTGTGAGCGGTGCATTATAAAAATTAACAATGCATAATAAATCCAGCTTATTAAAGTTAAAAATTCTAAACATTGGAGTGCTCAAGCAAATCCTTGAATATTTATACTTCAGCAGTAATGGGTTTCCATGGTAATCAGTGGAAATCCTACCTCAGGAAAAACTAACAGTTTATCAATCTCACACCATGGTGGCATACCTCCTGATGGCTGGTACAGACAGCGACATTTGGTGCGAAAAAGGGAAACAGAGATGGCGCATAAAATATAATGCAATATAAAATTTCACATTTGAAACCTGACAGCTTCTGCATATTATAGCAATATATATGCCTTAGATCTTTTCGAAACCCCTGTACTTTTGTCTTATTAGATTATAGATGACTATTGTCTTCATTAAAAAACAGCATCAGAAGTAACAAATCAAATGTTTTATTCAGAATACAAGATCCATTAAAAGATGATTCTGTGAACTTTGTTGCCAAATGCCTAAGCATTTTAAATAATATTTTTAATATAAAAATGTAGAAATATTATAAATAATTCTGTAACCAAAATGAAAAACATTATCTTTGAAATGTACAGTAAACATCATAGGAACCATAAATTTCAACTTCTTGCTATAATGTCTTCAGATATCTGCTTTAACAAAGCATTTTTAAAACACAAGCAAAATACAATAGCTTAGTTTCCTATAATAAAATTATATAATGAAAAAAACAAAACATGATACCTTTTGTATTATTAACCCTTATTAACGCAGTCTAAAGTAATAAACAAGAAGTTTCCTCTTGACAATAAGGCATTCACAGAATACACCAAAACCTGTCTTTTGAGATTGGTTTGACAATTTCAAACATAGATTGCATTTTTACTGAGGACATGCAGAAAATTGACCTTCCTTTTAGGAATAAATTGAAATAATGAGCACTATTTATAATCTCCAAGGATTTATAATGCAAAGGATGTTTTCTATAAATGTCTATTGGGATTAGTCACATAAATGTGGTATTCATAAAAACTGTAACTCTTGCTAACCCCACCAAAAGACAACCAACATTAATTCTAACATAATATTATTACATTATGTAGTAATGAATACAGAATTTTGGTTTAATATAAGACTTGTAGCACAGGATATCAATACTGAAAATACCTTTTTGAATATGATATATTTTGTGAATAAAACAATGACAGAAACATCTTTTTAGGTTGAGAGCAAACAAATTCTTCTCTGTGTTTTTGTTTTTCTTCTATTGCAGATGGCACTGTTCCTTTTAAAAGGCACTCGAGAAATGGTGATTTAAGGATATATTTGATGTTTACATGGGTCTTTGTTAATGAGCCCAGCAGCTGAGCTGCCCCTGCACTGAAGCCAAACATTACCCAGTAGCTGTTCCCTGAATCTGAAACTGGTTTTAGTTTTTTTTTTATCCTTAACTATGACTCACTAGAGGGCTCATTGAATTCGACACATCTCCTTGCATTTCTAAAGTTGAATTGTGCTGGATTTAACCAAGAGCTGAAAGCTGTATAAACTGCCGACTGTTTACTGGTTTTGCTGTTATTCCTGCCAACAACACAATAAGGTCACTAGCTTTATGAATGTTATCTTTTTGGTGTAAAATATGTCACGACTGGAGTATGAGTTATCTAAAAAAAATGGAGAAATGTCCATTTCTATAAAAAGCCTTTCAAGACATGATTCAATGTTGTGAATTGCATGTGTTTTTGAACTACAAAATTACTGGTGCAGATAGTGGCCTCATTTATGAGTGGGTTCTGAGAAGATTTAGGATTGGCTGCTTCAAAATTAATTACACACACCTTCAAACAATATGACCATAAACTGCACAGTGGAAAATACAGACAAAAATGTTTTTCAGAAAGCAAATTGATTAAGAATACTCTGTGGTACAGATCATTTGCAGATTTCATTATTTTAATGGAAATAATTTTAAATGTGAAAAGTTCTCTCTAGGTAGAGATGTGTCTGACCACTAAATACGGTAGCAACATTTTATTTCCAAATTCTAAATATTGTTTTCAAGGATGATGTCAATACACATTTCTTCATTTGGAGAAGATTAGAAGCTTTTTTGATAAATCTGCTCTAAATAAGAGACTCATTGTTGGCATAGCATAACACATTTTACACAGAATAATTTGATGAGTATGAAATACATCTGACAGAGCTAGCCTAACTAGCAAAGCCATGTATTCATCACTAATTTAGCAACCTGAAATTAGGTCGCAGCATCAGCTTTTAAAGCTATGGCTGAATCTGTGCTACTGAAAGTATTTCAGAAATGTTTCCCATGTGGAAACAGTCTCAGAGGTTTTCTTCCTAACATCATATTGAAAAATATAGAAGAATTCTATACTTTAAAATAACATTTAGTAATATATTGTACCTGCTTAAAACAGTACTCACTCTTTTTTTATTAAAGTGACTAATTTTTACAATAGGAATGAATGAATAAAAAAACTACGAAGCGCTTATATAATATTAGTATAAAAAAATAACAAAGCAGCACAATTTAAAGTGGGTGACTACATGTTTCATTATATATCAAACCACATTCTAACCAAATATTCTTTTGTTGGATTTTACTAAAAATAAATAAGCACTTTTGTTGATAGTTTTTCTATTGTTGGGTTAGCATATAAGATGCAGTACAGTATGTAGTAATTACTCTGGAACCTGGAATTGCAAAAGTGTTCTGTCATCTTTCTTTCACAACCTTTTTAATTTTTGCAAGAATCCTTCATCCTTAATTGTGCATACACAATGGAAAGTACTCTTCTGCGGTGTTGCTTTGCATTCTTAAGAGACATATATGCCTTGGTCTATTTGTTAATTAGGAGTACATGTACGTGTTAATGTGTCAGCTGGAGGATCGAAGTATTGTATATACAGTAGCATGTTGTATAGTATATAGCAGTGGATTATAGTATAGTTGTATTTAGTCCTGTCTACAGTTTGGACAATTAATGTTTAAAGACCATACAAAGGGACAGAAACATATAGCTTTTGAGTCTGCATGATTCTACACTTATGTCTGCCTTGTGGCCTAGGGATAAACACACCTGCTGATGTGAGTGCCTATTATTAGAAATGCCTGTATCTTATCCAGACGCAGACAGCATCACACTATTTTTCATCTGCCACTCATTTTAACCAGTGTTACTGGTTCCTGTGGTCTTGTGAAATACTAGAAATGGCACAATACCTTCTCAGTAGGAATTACAAAACATTTTTTAAACATATCTGTTTTGGGAGAGACTTTCCAAGACGCTCAAATGAGCACCTATCAAGTAAATTAATGTTTCAGTCATCTTGAGGTTTGTCCACAGAACCTTGAGGTATGTTAGAAGAAAACAAAGATTAATTCACTATCACCAGGAAGAAACACCTGCCCGTTTTTTTTGTAAAGTTAGTAAATGCTACATTTTTATTATTGTCTATTGTTGTTCTTTTAATTTTTGTTCAAAGCACACAGTGCATTTGTATGCAATGATAGTTACTGTACATGGTATCTGAAACCATCACAGGCGTTAATGTTGTTTGGTCCAAATAATATAGTATATGTACTTAAGATGTCTCCACCATAAGGAGTATCTCTATATCAACTGAATTTACAGTGCAAAAGAGTATTGAGATATATGATAATATGACATACATTTTATGTTTGGGTAAATCAATGCTGGCATTTGATCGTATTACAATAAAACCATACTTTGTGTTGAACCTAATGGTTTTCTGTGACCATACAGTATGTCTTGGGACACATTCACTTCAAGTATATTTCAGAGATTTAAAGTCAGAATTTAGTTGAATTTCCCATTGAGCTAATAAATGCATGAATTCTATGATCATTGAGGTTAGCAAACTTAGTGTATAATAATCTGAGATGCTCTGCCAAGGCTTTTCTGTTCTTGTCTATTTTTTGGGATATTCGCCTTCAGTATTTTGTCACATCACATGCAAGCTCAATTGCATTTAAAACTTGAAATGGACTTTTTCACTTTGCTCCAGATGAACTCATTGGTTGCACTGGCCTTTATGTTTTGGGTCTTTATCAAACAACATGTTGAATCGCTGTCCAATAACTAGCAACCCTTCCTTAATGTTTCCCCATCGCAGATTTATAGTTTACGCTCTCTGCCCGGATTTGAGCTCTAGCATCATTTGTGGAGAACCAGGTGCAGAAACTGGCTATGACAGCTCACAAACACTACACTAGTTTAGGAAATCCAATTCCCATAAATCCACTCGGTAACTTCCTGACAGGATCTATATCATTTGTCTCTATGCTGCCTGACCTGGGCGACATCCTGCAGTCCCTCCCAGTGCTGGGAGCTTCATCGTTGGTGGTCTGATATCACTGGCATATGTGGAGAATGAATTCATACAAGCATCCCTTATTAAAAGACTTATTTCCTTTTTGGAGTTTTGATATGTTCTTACAAGATGGCACAGGACAAGAGCACTGGAAATGGTAGCAGGGAACTAACTCTCAGCCACATTCATCTTACATTCTCCCATTTAAAAACATTTGCGTACACTATAACACATTAATACACAACATTTAAAAAAATTCTAACATTGCAATTAAATTATGCTTAACTCATAACAGACACTGTTAACCTAACATCTTAACACATTTAACTAATGGAGTTCAGCACTCATATCTGAGGCCCCACAGCATCCTCTGTACACTTCCTATACCCTTAAAACACTCAAACCTCAAACAATGAAACAGCAACATCACTAAACATTAAACTACAGACATTTAAACAATTGTTACCTCAGGTTTACGTTAAAGAAAATAGAAAAACAATGGCAGGGTTTCCAGACATTCTCCTGGGATGGCACAGGACAGGAGTACTGCAGATAGTAGCGGGGAAGTAACTTTGAGCCAGCATCTGACACTGCTCTGACTTCTGTGCCACCACCTTGTAACCTGGCTACATACCGAATCATTTTCTTTTACATACATAGACAAAATGTTTCTGTAAACTTCAGTGCTGCTGCCACCACTAGTTACACCATCAATAAAGTTGAGTGAGCCAATAGCATAGGAGTTTATGTATCTCTGAGCAATCACATTACCAGCAGAATTCTTCACATGTGAGGTACTGTAGTGATCTTTAGAGCATCTCTAGTTCTCCGCACTTTAACCTGACTACCCCTTTGGTAAAGGTTTATCGTGGTCTCAGCTATCATATAAAACTTAGTTCAAAAACGTTCCTGGTTCATCTTTATACTTCCAAGCAAATTTTACTCTGGTTCTTCTGTTCTTGGTACTCAGAAGAGGTGTTCGATATGTTTTGTGGTATAGCCTTTGTATTTCTGAATTCACTCTACTGTGAACTGCAAATTTTGACACCTTCATCCATGCACCCTGGAGATTGTTGGTGATTTCACTATTGTTCTAGATTGTTTTGGGTTGTTTTCTTGGCCAGCCCAGTTATGGCTGTGGTTTTTGTCTTGTTCAGTATATTCTAAATTTCATTTTGGTATGCCCGCTTTCTGTGCTATGATTCAGATTGAGTTTTGTTTCTTTTAATTGTCACACTTTATTGACAGAATTTCATTCTGTCAATCTACTACAGACTTAAGACAGTGAACTCCAGACAAACAGGATGTTTGCTGCCCTTTTATGAGTGTCTAATTATCCAGCAACAAACACATGACCAATTCCTGTCAGGAAATTTTCCCAATACTTTTGCTCCTTCGGGATAAAGAGGGTCAACACTATCACATTTGTTTAAATCAATCAAAAGGGTAAAACTCAATTGGCTTTATTAAAAATAAACTACTTGAGTGTCACACTTATCAGTCATGTTTCTTTTCATTAAATTTAATTATTAGTGAGGTTCATAACAGTTCTGGTTTAGATTTCACTGACTATTTTTGAAGGGCACTGTACTGTATATCAATGCAAACACTAACTGAACTTCAACATAACTAGACAAGTACTTTGGCTGCTTGCATCTGATTGAGAACCTGTGACAGGTCTTGAAAATCGCTGTCCATCAATGATCCCCAACTCGACAAGGCCTGAGCAAGATCACAAAGAATAATGGGAGAAAACTGCACCATTCCAGTGCAGAAGATTCACAGATGTCATTGATGCCACGTGTGCTTCCACCAAGTTTTGACTCGCAGAGGTGAATGTGAACAAAGCTTAGTTAACATTTTGTCAATGTATATTCTTTTTCATTTAGTTCTTTCGAATTTGATTTTGAATGTTTCAGTTTCTGCCCAGCACCCCCTATTTCTGTTCAGCAGAATCGCTTGCCCTGAGAATTGCACTGGGAAAAATCCTCCCTGAGATTCTTTTAAAATGCAATTCTTTTAAAATTCAAACACAAGACACTAATGAGCTTTGTGCCATAATTAAAATCACTCCTAAGTGAAATGTTAATGAGCTCACTCCTCAAAGGTTGCTCCAACCATGACTGCT
This sequence comes from Atractosteus spatula, assembly GCF_055471065.1. Lineage (NCBI taxonomy): Eukaryota > Metazoa > Chordata > Actinopteri > Semionotiformes > Lepisosteidae > Atractosteus > Atractosteus spatula. The sequence continues at coordinate 63,620,682 of NC_142707.1, forward strand.
AGCATTAGTTATGAAGCTGCACAACGGTTTAAAATTGCATTACAGCACCAATAAAATTTTGCCTTGACTTTGAGCTTGACAATTGAGCACCAAGGCATTACCTTCATGTTAGAGTTTTACCCACCGATCAAAATCTGACCTAGAAGCACTCTAAGCAAAATGTTGGTCATGATTACCAGGCAAACAAAAAATTGCACCTGTTACAACCACACAGTGAGGAAGTATCTTTGAATGATTAGACTTTATCCATATGAATTACATATTGAAATTAGTGTTTTACAGTAAAACCTTTAGCAGTGAAAACAAAAAATAAATACCTATTAATGTAAGGACCATTTAAAATGTTCTGTAAAGCATTTTAATTACAAATGATTACTAGTTGTAAAGTCTTTTTCATATCCTTCTTAATCCTTAATACGAAGTATATGTTAAATCTTATAAGTTATACTGTATGTCATATGAAGGATTTGAGTTATGCCCAAACCGGACCAACCTTGTAAATTGTAGCATTAACAACTTAAATTTTTTAATAATTATAGTATTTATCATTTTTAACCTATACTTCACAAATATGGTGCATTATGTTACCACTTAAAAGACCTTTTCCAGGAAAAACTTGGAGTCACCAGATGTCTAACAGTTAGTCAATTTGGCCTTAGTACAAGCACTGGAAGGTTAAAAACAACACAATGCCTTCCTTAGGATGTGTGCTGTTGAACCCTTTTTATACAAACTGCCAGTCTCACAAATGGGTGATGGACAGCTTTCCAAAGCCAATTCAAACCTGGGGCACCCAGGAAGACACAAGAATTATTGTGGCTGCACAATAAACTGAATGTGCAAAGCAATGATACTCTAGCAGTGCTCAGCTACTCATGTTCTGCAACTTGGCGAACCCTTGTCACAGCTTGCTAATGACACTCGTTGTCAGACTAGAATCCACAATGCATAGACAGAATGGCACAACCTGCACTCCAGATGAGCTACTTTACAGGCTTCATCCATCCATAATATTTTCCATATCTACGTATTGTGGCCTTGCTGTAGGAAAAAAATCAAGATGGAGGACTTTGATCAGTTGACTGTCTACAATCAGGAAGAACAGAAAGAAGCAGAAGAAGCAGAAGCAGCTAAGCAGGTGTTAGCCTGGCCAGTACCTAGATGGGAGTTCTCCTGAGAAAAACTAAGGTTGCTGCTGGAAGAGGTGTTAGTGGACCCAGTAGAGAGTGCTCACCCTGCAGACTATGTGGGTCCAAATGCCCCAGTAAAGTGATGTGGACACTGTATGGTAAAAAAGATGCTATCCTTCAGATGAGATATAAAACCTTGCATTTACCAATCATGGCCTTCTAATAATTCCTGTCTATGAACTGGCTTCATCACTCTGTTCTCCTCCTCACTGGTAGCTGGTGTGTGGCGAGCATACTGGTGCAATATGGCTGCCGTCGCATCATCCAAGTGCTGCACTTGAGTGCTTTGAGTGGAGTGTCCAGAAAGCGCTATATAAGTGTTATGAATTCTTCTTCTTTTTCATCTAAAACCAAAGCCTAAGCAAAGTATCAAGCGAGGAAGCGGACGTTTTTATCTAACTCGGACAGGTGTTCGGGTGTTTTTCGGTTCCTTGTCAGTTCTCGGGTCTCTCTCTAGCAATACAAGGAGGAATTTGGAGTTCAGTAGGGAACGAAGCTCATTTTGTGTTCCACTTTTTCCCTGTTTCCTGCATTGTGTGAAAATATATTAACCTTTATGTGTCTGTTTCCTGGCCATGCCTATTTTAAAAAGCCCCGGAGACTACGCTACTCCAAGTGTAATCACCATGTACAACATTTTATTAATAATTTAGGATTCTGGCCATGCTAAATTCATGCACTAGAGGACTGTTAAAATCAAGCTCCATGATAGGTTAGAGCTGGCAGATTTTAAAATAAATCCATGAATTGACACAGTGTGGAGTTCACTTAATACAGAGTTGGACCCATGAAATGTTCTGGCGGGTAAAGGAGTTGGTACACAATTTACGCATTCATAATGCAAAAATATCCTTGCTAACTGGAAAAAGCTCTTGAGAAAAGGCTATCAACAGTGTTTTGTTATTTAAAATGCAGGTACACAAGTACATACAATATTTCATGGCACATTTAATAGCACAAATCAACTTTAATGTTCATTATCCCAAAACGCTGGTCAATCCCTACAGCGAGACAGAGATAGTATTTTCATACTTTTTTTTGTTTTGCACGTCTTGTGTTTTAGGATTACTTTCTTTTTCTATTGTTTTTAGTCTAGTATTAATGAAAAATGTTATTAAATGTCCTTAAAATGTGTGAATAAACAGAAGCTGACTATGGCTTTAAAAATGTTGATACAACAGTGTTAATAAAATCATTACTTTTCTTAAGGTGTCTTGCTCCTCTAAGTTCAGAAGAATGTAGAGCAGTACAAAACGATTAGTAATCGATTCATTTTGGTAAATAAACAGAATGATCTTTTTTTTTCTACCATATCCTCGATAAAGAAATTGTATATAGAATGAATATCTGAAACTTGTTGTTTTTACTGTATGTAGAAGGCTATTGTACCAAACAACTGCTTGCAATTATTTGTTCTTACTAGCTTGCATTTGTTTTGTTCAGTCTCCAGGAGCTCTTAAAAAGGAATTGTTTGCATTTCAGAAGATGCTTCTGAGATACACGATTCAACAAAGAAGTCTGTTGCAGATAAAATTGTACATTTATTTAAGTTGCCCTGAACCTGCTTATTTCGGGAAAATCCTAGAAAGGATTGTATGAGAATTTCAAGAAAATCACATCATCAATGTACTGTATGAGTACTTTTTGTACAAAGATCTAAGTTTGATGAAGCATAATTCTACGTCTTCTCTGGAGAATGACTTAATTTTATTGTGACTAAAAGCATGATAAAGATACATAAATAATAACATAAATAAATGTAAACATAAATTATGACTTGTAAGTGAGAATTTATATTACGTCAGAATGAAACATGGTCCATCTACAGATACAGAAGATGTACTGTAAAGAAACTGCTTTTTGGGAGGTCAAAGTTTTTGCAAAAACCCCAGCCATAAGTGCAAATAAAAGTTTGATCTTCATTCAGAAAATCTATTCAGGTATATATCATGATAGCTTGCTTATTGAGTACTGTATAACATTTTCTATGTGTGTATGTTTATTCAAATGTTTTTATTCCAGAAAAATAAAATGCATAAAATGGGTGGGCAGTAATGGAGAGCATTAGTGTCTTTCACTTATCGCTGTATTCAGGCTTTTTGTAAATTAATCCACAAAACTATTGGGCTTAATTAGTAATAATTACTACTTGTTCCAAATACTGGGCTCTTGATACTTTAGATATCCCTATAAAAATGCAATGCAATGAATGTGGCTTTTTAGGAAAATGCATAGCATAGAACTATTGTATGGATTATAACAGGCAGTATAACAATACTGTATCACAGTGCACCTAAGAATAGACTACAAACAACAATTGGGCCACAAATGTCCAAAGGTAAAACTTTATTTTTACATGTATAATTATGTGTAAGAATATATTATTATTATGAAAAGGCTTGATAGATCAATATAAATATTTGGAAAAATATTTACATGAATTAGCATGTAAAATTTAAACATTTGGTAAAGTCTGGCTTGTTGAGCTCAGTATATTAAGTTGCCTGTGGAAGAACAGGTTTGATCAGTTTCTTTAACTTCACTAGACACTGGGGAAGAAGAAGACTGCCTAAAAAGGCAAATACAAATAATTGAGAAGCATATTTTATATGAAAAAGTAACCATGGACTTCTAAATATAAAATGGTATGAGAACAAAGGAAAACAGATTCTTCACGTATGCTTTTTTCAAAACTACTGAAAAAAGCTACTGCCAGAGAACTGAAAAAAAGGACACAAGTGGCAGAATGGCATATACTGTATTGTTGTCTGTTCCTCTTTGTGTCACCTTGAAGTTTCAGAAGAATATCACAAAGCTTATAGTTTTCCTGGTTATGAACATGCATTGGTATTCCTATGTGAGATGGGAGCTACTAAAACTGCATATGCATTATCCAATTTAACTGCAAATAGATATTTATGCCATGAATCATCTGGTGACAGTAAATGCAGCTAGAAGTCTTCTTTAGTGCATTTGAATACTTGTGAAGGGGCAGGCAGATAAGATCAGAGTGGTTGCCAGGGAAGGAAAATGGGAAAGGCACTAGAGAAAATGAGCTGCTGTCAACAGTCTCAGGAGAGAGCTATATTTAGGTAAGTTGTACCTGAAATCGTTTGGGGGTGTAATTGCTCTTTGGTCCAGACTTTATTCTGTTCAGCCTGCTATGGCAGTTGGTACTCCAAAGTGAATGGTTCACCACTTCTCTTCCAAATTCATTTTCTAAAAACAAAAAAATAACATAAATATTGTAAAGAATATGAATGCATGAGAGTATGATTAATACAGAATGTGCTCAATCAACATTATCAAAATAATATGTTTATATTATAATGGAACTTCTTCCGAGACTGACATTTTCTTTCTTATAATGCAACAAAAGAACAGCGGAAATATAAAATTATGGAGCGAAGTATGGTCCATTAAGCATATCCATACGCACCTTGATATCCATACACAACATGATATATCTAGCTAATTATCATCCTGCCAAGTGAATTTCAAAATTGACAATTATACATAACACAAGAAGGAGAATGAAAATTAAATGTATTTTATGACCAGCAGTATGTATTTCACACTTTTTAAACTTTTTTACCATTACTATACCAGCTTTTAAGAAACTTTTCTCTGGAATAAATATTCATGGTGTTGCTGATTGGTACATTAGAACATGTATGAATAATAAAAAGGATATATTTTTTAATTATATTCTATGTTCATTCATTGTGTTGTTTTAAGAGACTGTTTACATAACGGAACATACAGTAGGTTGTGTTAAAACAGATACAGCAATGATACACTTAAAGTCTGGGAGCACAATCTGTGGAAAACTAACTGACAACACATAAGAATTATTTCACTGATGGGTTGCTGCAGGTAGTGAAATCCACAACGGTATGTGGAGCAAAAAACAGTCAAAATCTCGATTAGCGAGAAATTAACTGCTTTGTTTTTATTTTTTCCTGAGCAATAGATTTAGTCTATAGGAATGAATCAGGATAGTTACTTCAAAAGAGTCATCAGTTGGTTCATCCAGTGTTTGAATTTAACCTGAGATAAAAATATTCTATTCAAAAAGTCAAATTCCCTCCCTCTTACATCTAAAAGGCATCATCACGTCTGTCTCAGACATTAAGACTGAGTACTGACATACAGAGTCCATTTTTTCTTTATTGTTTAGGCAATTTCCTAACACATTTCTGATGAAAAGAACAAGAGAATACAATACATGTTACAATCTTCTCATCGGTTTCTGAACTGATTTCTTGTGCTCTCCTTGCAATAGCGAGAAAAGAGAAAGAAAAAAGGAAAGAAAATGGAGGAGGTTCAGGTTTGAACTGGTTAAAGACTCCACACTGATGCAGAAGTGCAGCAAGACAGAAATAAGACCATGGCTTATCTCTGGCAGCAGGGTGGCTGGGAAATGGTTTCTTTAAATGAAAATAAGAAGCATTTTGCAGTTAAAAGGGAATGGGAGCTTAAAGAGATGCATTTGGGCTTTTTGAACCATTGCATTTTTTCTGTGTTGAGCTTCACATTCAATGATACTAATTAAAACGAGTGTACGGAGATAACAGACGAAGTGTTAATGGGGCAGCAGTGAAGTGTGTCGGGAAAATGAAGGGACCCTAAGGGGCTTGCCATGTTGCTTATAATCAGCTAAACTCAGCAGCCACAGGAACACTGCACTACCATAAATCCTCTAATAGCCACCCAACTGCACTCTCAGAATTCTAAATAAAACACAGCTGTGAATACATTTCAGAGATTGCTGGAAACAATGCACAAAACAGTTATAAAAGATAAATGTCGCTTCTACATTTCCTGAATTTCTATTCACATTTTTGTCTTGTACGTGTGGGAATTTTTCTTGATAATTTATTTTTTATTCAAGTGTGTGTATGAAGGGCAAAGCCTATAGGTATCAAAACACACTCTTTCAGAACCTAATATTCTACTGTTGCCATTCAGTTTTTCCCTTTCCTTTTCATAGTTTCTTCAAAAAATGTCACTTTTTTGAAGTACCAGTTCAGGTTGAATGCTGGTTGGTGAAGCACTGATCCTAAATCCTAATTCGTAAATGTCGTACCACAGAATACTGTATCCCAAAGAATTCTGGTATACTGACAATACATCCTTACTTAGAGATCATACAAGAATGCTGCAGCTGACATTCTGTCTTCATTTTAGGAATGCTATTATCTAAGGTAACGGTGTGTCATTTACAGATCCTAGTTTTCCAGAAAGAAATTCAGTGGGGAATGTTGAATACAGAAAAAAAAACAAAGCATTAAATGATAAAAAACACTGACATGAGTTTCACAATATTTCCATCATGAGTGAATTGTGATTTTAAAATACTATGTAAATAATTTCTAAGTTGGATTAGAATTAGACTGTCAAAGTTTGAAATATGTGTACCACTTTATAAACAACCACTAACTTACATAAAAATGTATTTTAAGGTACAATATTTAATCTTTTGAAATAAGAGTGAAAATATTGTACCACATTTTGCTACATACAGTATGTACAGTTTTATGTATCCAAAAACACTTCCTAAATGGCCTTTATCCATGCAAAAAAAATCAATGAATTGATGTCAAAATCAAAATACTATTGTTTCACATTATTTGAATCAATGAATTGATGTGAACATCAGCTAACATTATTTTCATATTTATTTGTTAGGTCTGAGAAATTGCACTTTATATTCTCAAAACAAAAAAATTTCTTAGGCTAAGAAGACTATGAGTGGAGTTAATGCAAGTATTTAAAATCATCAGAAATTTACAAAGTCAACTGAATTGACAAACAATTCAGGGGACACTGGTGGAAAGTTAATTTAAATTATGAATAGGTGACATTTATACAAAGGGTTTTACTGTAGGTACTCAGTACTCAGCTATGTTCTCAAAACTGATACCTTGGCATAAATTAAAAACAACATCTACTGTAGAACTTAAAAAATGGTTTGCTCCTCATCATGTTTTGGCACAGCAAGCCGGTGTCATTTTTATACAAAGCAACTTACATTTGCACCTATTTACTGTATATAGCTGGGTATTTTGTTGAATGCATTTGGGTAAAGTATCTTTTTCAAGTGTACAACAACAGTGTGTTACCTAGGAATGTGACCCCTAAACAACGGTTCTGCAGTAAGAGCATAACAGTATTGTAACTGATCATATTACCTTTTCATACAGGTACATCAGCTACCCATCTCAATGCACAGAATTATAACACACATACACTTAATTTCTTAGAGACACATACTGTAGTGCAGGATGATTTTCTTTTTTTTTCAAATCATGACATGCATTCAAAATTTTGCTTAACAGTATATGGGTACACAAAGATTTTTTTTGTAATCTGGAAAAGCAATGCAAAATTCTGAGTTATGTTGCGATATCAGAACCTGAAACAACAGCTGTTATCCTAGATGTTGTCATATAGATGAAATACGAAAGTGTTCATTGTGATAAATCATTGTCAGAGAAGGACTTCTGTTGTTAATGTGGTAAGAAATGGAGTTTATAACGAAAATTTGGCAGGGATGACAACAACCACTTTCAGACTCGGCTGTCAGTAATTTGCAATCACTCCTCCACCCCATCTCTACCTCTGCAGCTGCCCCTTGGTCACTCCTCACTCTGGCTGGGGGTCCCAGCTTCCTTGCCCTCTGGCCAGGAGGTTAGCTCTCAGCCAAGGGGGTTTCATAATCCTTTCAGTACACATAATTCTTGGGTGCTGTTATTCCAAATGAAATGTTAATAGGGTATGGTAATTGTGAAGCACCAATAGATTTCCTGCACAAAAGATGGTAGTGTAGGGTGCGTAGTGGAACAGTTTGCTTGGGCAATATGATTGAATGTAGAGGAGGATATTCTGAAATATGATATTTTCATCCAATTCTTGAGGATAATTTGCACACAGATTTGGTTATAACCCTGAAAGTATCAAACACTCACGTGTAATGGTCAGGGAAATTAAAAACACCCTCTACCAGTACCAATTGGATTTTACTTTTAGTTTTGAAAACAAGGCTAACCTTCAATTTCCTGTGAATTAGAAAGAAAGTCCAGGAGTCTTTTAACGAAGCTTTCTTTTACTACTTTACAATATGCTATAAAGGATACAGAACTCTTTATAAATTCTAGATTTATCTAACAATAGGCAGGGAACTGAGGAGGTGGTAGTCACAGTCATTTGCAGACTATGAGGGGCCTATTTTAAAATTAGTTATGCACTTAAATCCCTTCATTAAGCAATGAGGATTTAAGCACCTTAGTGCTTTGAATATTGATTCCTGATATTAGAAAGACAGGCCACACCTTGTACTGTCAACTAGAAGTCAGGTTTTTATTTAAATTTATCATATACTGTACGTAAGCGAAGCAACTAGTACTGCTTGACCTACATTCTTTTGAATGCATGTCTACTACAGCAAAGGGTAAGATGAGATTCAGGTTATATACTGTACCTAGACATTTTTTTTAATTCTTGAAATTTCTTCATCCTCACTTAACAATTTCAAAGCCACCCCCCCCCCCCACGATCACAAAGATGGCCTCAAGTGTTCTGGTGATCATTGATCTGTCAGGATGCAAAGTCAGTGATGTCATTACTCATTTATGTAATATCACTTCTGTCACAGAAGCAGGATGCTCTGCTTCGCCGCGGTGCGCCGATGTCACCGCCGGCTGTCAGTGAACCTGCGTGTCTCCCAAGCAGCCTCCTTTGTGAGTGCAAAAGACATGAATTGGAAATTGATCCAGCTTTAGCAGACCTGGTTTTCACATTACTATTTCAATGTGGCTACAGACGTGAAGCCATGAGGCAGGCAGATGAGTCTGAAATAGATTAGATTAGTACAGGGGGATGTCAGAGTGCCAGTCATAACAGGTCTTGCCCTCTGCACAATAAGCAATATGTACAGAGCTTAGAACTCCTAGGTTTTATTGCTTGTATTAGTTAGCTATTATTTTGTCACTATAGAGACTGTCAGGATATTGTAATGACTGATATGTAAAATTATTTTCTGTAAGCACCATTCACAATATTTATCTTCTGTATAACTGAAAGCTTAGATTCATATCACATTGTTCTATGTTCTTATTTTTGTCTTCAGCCCTCTGAAAAGATTCAGCAATGCTCTTTATAGGAACTTGTGATATAGTACATCAGCTATGATGGAGATCAAATGTTTACAGGGCTTACAAAATAAAATTGGACAGAAAGAACAATTAAAACATGCATTTCAGTTATTTATAGACTCTCTTAAGTTGTTTCTTTATGTACAGATATTTTTTATTGCCTTTTCTTCTATGACAGACATACATGTACAACATTTATGTATTATAAAAACATCATTCAAAATTAAATCTAATCCGTGTTATTCAAATTTTGCTCAAGGCTCAAACAGTATTTTTATGTATTTCAAGGCATGTTTTTCATCTTTCATTTGTAATGATTGAAAACCAATATTGTGGTGAAGATCACTTTCATAGAAAAATAAATGTCAATACAAAAGCTAAGGCTATCCGATGGTGATCTTCCATTTTATATACAGGCATTTCCTAAATCCTCATTTGATGAGCTTCCCAGCCATAGAGTCTACAAATTCCCACGGGAGCAGCCGAGGGGATGCTTCATGAAAATGTCATCTGCCAGTACTGCAATTACTCACACTCCGGCAATCATGTGCACAATGCAGAATGGGTCGAAAATTCAGGTGAGAACGTGAACCGGCAATCAGCCGCTGGAATTGAGAACAAGGCCATTTTCTTTCATCTGCCGTCAATGCAACCGTCAAGGCCTTAATTACAAGCCAAGTGTCGGGCCCGGCTGCTGAAAGGCTTATTATTATACAGCTCAGCCTCAAATCAGTTTTGTATTGATGAACTGCAGAAAATGAGGAAGCAAGGCACAGCTTCTACAAAACAAAAAAAGAGTGATTGCAAAGGCACTGTCTGACAGTGCGAAGTAATAAGTGTGATCTTTTGAAAGCAATTACACGTTTTATATATAGATCTATCGCACTGCAGAAGTGAGCAAAACGAAGATTGGACAGTAAAACTATCACATCCTGTTTTATAGGTCTAAGAGACACATATATTTGCCATACTTTAACACAGAAGTCAACATTATTGCTCTTCTCTTGTTTATTATTAAATACTGACACACATTTCTGTAGATGTCACTTAAAAACCCTACAGTATATCAGCATGTTAAATCTGTAAGTAATAAAATGAATTGATGTAGTGAAAGACAGTTTATATAGAACAATAGTCAATGTCATATGATTTCACTTAAATAGATTAATATCTATCATTCCCTGCATACTGCTACCCAGAAGGTTCTCCTCCAGAAAAACATGTATAGCCATACAATTGACAATAGCACTTGCTATACGTCAAGGACAGTATAGAATGGCTTAACCAGGGTTTTGCCTTTTCTTTTCCCTAGGAAGAGGTAATTGCCTCTGAAGACTGGCTGCCTGAAATGATAAACCCTCCCCCAATCAGTCTCCTGAAGAATCAAGTGTTGTTCCACACCAGGGGAAGCACACATACTGTACTGTATGTACTGTACTAATTAAAACTTGAAGCTGCATCTATTTTCTTTGCTGTTGCTTTGCTGTATTCTGTATTAATATTCTAAAATTTAGGTAATCTGATAAAGAATAACTATCTACAATAGTAAAATAGCAAACAGCAGCACACATATTAAACGTCAAATGACTTATACATTCTTACATGCAGGCTTTATACAGGAAGTCATCTGTCACTGGAGATTGTGGCATGGACAAGGTGTTAATCTAACTCAAAAAACTATTTAAAAAAACTAAAATGATATTCTAGCATGACAGAACAAGGTTTTGTAATCCTATGGATTTGATGGAAAAACACAATTTTTTTAAATGTAGTTGGCAGGGCTGAATGCTGCCTGGATTTTTCGACTCCTTACATCACAGGTTCGAAAGTTGCAGATCCAGCTCTATTGTATTTGCCATCCTGTTTAATATTAAATTGAACATCATGTTTCATTTAATGTATTTTTATAAAAATTCTAAATTGTAAATGCACAACAAAAGCAGGGTAGCATAACATATTTAAAGAAGTATACAGTAACACAGGCAATGGAGAAATTCTTAAGCATCAATGAAATGTTGTGAATTACAAGCATTTCTGAAATGATGTGATTACATCAAAGGGCAGGAATGGGCTTTCATTTTAACAATTGCTGCTTTTCTGCATTTTTGTGTTTTTGTAAAGGTAGGCAGGACTACTGTGGAAGTACAGGCCTATCATTTTTCTGCCTTAAATGGGTGAGGATAAAGTACTTATTGAGATGGTCATTGACAGAGCCTTGATTCTGAAAGTTACGGTAAAATCAGGAGCCCTAACTGTATTTTTATATTTTTGCAAAATAATGAGGGGGAAATAGTGGTGGATGTGGTATAATTTGAGGGGCTGACTGTCTTGAAATACTAACATAAAACAGATAATTACTAACAAATAATGACTTAATCTGCAGCTACTGTATGATGCTTTACTGAGTAAATTTCGGTATTTATATGAATATGTACTGTATAGATATATACCATAGACTTATTCTGTTTACAGTGCTGCATGGATGTTAAACAACAGAACCTAAAAATAAAGGAACCGTTAAATGATAGTCTTGCTTTTCTTATGATTATTACATCTATTGAGTAATTTCACAATAAAGATAAAGGTATGGTCTATAGATAATTAATGAGGTGGTGTAAGAGTATTTCACTGGTACTGTGTTAAAGATGGTCACAAAACCTGTTTTTTAGTGGTGTCACAGATAATGGAGGCTAAGGATCCCCCAATTTCCTTAGCATTGACTTTCAGGGGTATGCAGAAAAAGCAATTGCATTGTGTAGCTTTGACACGTACAACAATGCCAAACCACTTTGGATGAAAGCTATTGTATCATTTAGACAGACTGACAGCAAATATCTAAAAAGACTTTTTTTTTCTTTTACTAAATGCAATCATTGAGAAGAATTTGTGGATATTTGCTAATTCTCTTTGTATAGATTGTTACTGTTTTTGCTTTTCTGCTTTAAGATAACCTCTGTTCTGTCACAGCTGATGCTGTTTTTCTGTTTAGTAAATTACCTTTTTCTGCTTCCATGCCCCCTTGGCAGCTTGTATGATACTTTATGATTCAAAGATCATTATCACGTTGGAAATTAAAAATAGAAAATTAGCCCTCCTTCTGATAATATGCCAAAAAGATTGATCAAGTTTGGGTTTATGACATTTTCTTTTCCTTTTAGTGATTAGCAACCATGATCCTATGTATTTTCTTAATTTCACCTTTAGTTATAGTGAAGCAGCCACATACTGTACACAAACTCTCTGTATATCACTGTGATGGCCTATAAGAAGATTCCTGGTTTTAATCCTAAATTCTTTTTCTACTCTCCCCCTGTTTATGCATTATGTTTGAATGAACAAACACAGGCTTTTTAAATATTTTTCTCTCTAAAACAGTTTTGTGTTCTCTTTTTAATGACATAGATGTTCCCTTTGTTTTCCAGTGCTGCATTCTCCATCTATAGGTGAGATTTTGCTATGTGTCTTTCTGAATCTGTTATTTTGTCTGAAGGCATGACACAGTCACTCTTTCTGAGACCCTGGAGGCTTAGCCCAAGAGAATATATGAGAAAATGACAGGATAGAAACTGTGGAATTATTAATGCTATTCACAATACTGTAAATACTGTTTATTCTCACATTCTAACATTATACCATTAATAAAACAATCATTTCTTTTTTGATCATTTACTAGTTCAGTCACATTATATCCGATGGGATTGTTAACCAGTTAACTTATCATAGTCTGTCAGCATTTTTTCAGATGAAACTGTACAGTAATGGTAATTGTAGCAGAAAATAATAAGTAAAAGTATAGTAGTAGTACCAAACAGGAGGCTAAACAAGGATTCTAACAAGAGTCCGACCCTTTTAGGATTCTCAAAGAAATGGAGTGCTGCTGCGTTTGGGTGAATTTTTGTTGTACAGGATAACTTTGGCTTTCATAACAACAGTGACTTCCCGGTCCTGCCAGGGCCTGTGAGCTTACAGTGATATCAGTGAGGGATGTGCAGCTCCTGTAATTGGAACTCACTCTCCAGTAACACATAGGTTTTTGCTAAGGGTCTCACTGCATGTCAATAAGATGAATGGCTCAGACAGGTGGGTGTGTCTGAGGAGTGTATCTACAGGCCTTCATCTTCTCTGCACTGTACAAGCTAATAAAGCGATTGTGAGTTCCAAACTCACACTTCCAAGCCTAAAAAGAGAATATATGTCCATGTTCATGTACAGTTGTGTAGTATTATCATCTTCATATGTTTCTGCGTTTCCAGTATACTGATTTTAATTTAATTTATTTTCCAATTTGTTCATTTCTGCTCTGTCTTCTCCACGTGTTCTTATCTGCATTTCCCTATTTCATTTCTTATTATTTGAATTTTGCTTCTGCACACTGTTCACGCTGAGTTTAAACCATACTATCTGTGAAGGCTGCTTATTTCTGTCTGAAGTAAGTTCCAGTAAAATGACAGCTAGCTAATGTGTCAGCATTGTGTGTGAAACTACTGGGCTCAGGTGGGTTTAGTGCTCTGCAGTGAGTTAGCTTACAGAAGTTCTTATCACCTCTGTAATTAAGAGAAGCAGAATTCGAAGCTCAGTGAAACACATTGAACAACAAAACAGAACAAAAGGCCATCCATATGTACTGTGTTATGACCATCTAGATGGCACGACCTCTAAATCCTTTAAATTTCTTTTAAAGAAATCTCTAAAAAATGTAAAATTGTATATCTTATTTTTATATGGTTATTGGACAAATACAAATATAATGTAGACCTTTGAATACACAACTGTAATTTAAAATAAGCCACTTTATGTAGAACTTCTTTATGTAGAAGTCAACATCTAAAATGTTAAACACAGAAACATCAACCCTGAAATATATTTTGTCTTGAAAAGCGAATGCTATAAGAGGGTCTGTTTCAAATATTTGTAAATCAGGAGGGGCATTAGCAAAGTCAACCCTGTGGACTTCTTGAGGATTAACAGTTAAACCAAATCAGCGGAATTGGAAACAATGCACGAGTGCATTTAAAGACTGAGAACAGGAGGCATTTCTTTACCCAAAGGGTTGTGGGGTTGGCTTATTTCAAGAAACAACTGGATGAAATCATCAGATCAAATAGCTATTTAAAACCAAATAAGCTAAATGGAAATGCCCTCCTCTTACAGGCCCAGTTCTTTCACCACTGAAGTTCAGTACCTGTCTGGGTGAAATACAGCAACCATTAACAACAACAGCCATTACACAACAGACCAGGTAGCAAAGTGAGAAATGGTTTGTCCAATTGAATTAATGAGAAACTGTATTTTGGGCCTGATTCAAGTTTTCAAGAGTTCAAGTTTTGAGTGTGGTTTAGGATTTTAAGTAGAATACCAGGGTTAACACCACTATTCTTATGAGCAGTGTCTGAGGATCTTTAATGACCAAGTGGTCAGGATCTTTAATGCTTCATCAGCACCGTCTTTGGCACATTATACCTGGGCACCAAAATGAGGCATTGGTTTGGAAATTCTGATCCCAAAGGGATGAGTGTGATATACTGATCCACCAACTCCACTGACAGTGGAACCCTAGATTTCCTTGTAGGTCACCCAAATATTATTCTTTGTAAGATCTAAAGGCTCAAATATTGCACCTCTATTCCTGCAGTAAATCATATATTGTATTAACATGTTCTGTAAGTCATGCATGCTTCAAATAACAACAAACAGTATCATCAAAGAAGACCACTCTTCTCTCGTTTCAACTTTTAAAGCCTGTAGCTTTTCTCTAAAATTATTTTCCAAATCCCCAAGCAGGCCAGGGGTTTTCTGTTTTATTTTTCTTTTGTTTAGTATTTTTAGGTTGCCTCAATATTTAATGTGTGGCAAAGGTAAGTACAGATAGATGAACAATACCAATCTGCCAATGGCTCAGCTGTACATTTACAGTAAATTGTCTATAGTTAATTCCATTGTTTTTATATCTGAAAAATAATAATATACTGTTGCATATGTTATATTATCTTCTCCTTTACTTTTAGAGATTGCTTCACTAGACATTTATATAAATATTAGAAAAATCCCCCCAATTTATTTAAAAAATAAATACTTTGCATTGCAATCTACAATCTGCAATCACTGCAAATTCATGTGTAGTTTAGAAATTCCTTATTTACTAAGATCTTTTTTCTCCGGGTTCTCTTGCTCTGTCAATGCGGTATCATGTTGTTTCCCAATACAAGAGCCCCTACTGGGAGAGGGAAGGCTTGAACAGCCACAGGCTCCCCAAAGGCCAATATCTGAAGCCAGCCATCACACAGTTGGCACTAAAGCACTGCACCATGTCCACGGATAGACACTCCCCAAAGAGTAGCATCTCACTTACCACAGAGGGCATATACTGTACTCTACCTATCTCTGCAGTAATAAATTACATCCTCCTGTTGTAACACCTGAGGAATCGAAATCAGAGTGGATTGGCATAATCTCTCATACTGCAGTAAATTCAGTATATGCGGATTCAGTGTGAAGAGTTAAGACGGTAATTGTTAAAAATGAGATCTGCAGGGTTGTGATGTACCAATTGTATTAATGGTTCATTTCATTGCACTGCACAAGAATATGAAAACAAACAATGAAGAATTTTAAATCCTGATTAAAAATATTGCACCCTTGCACATTAAAAGTCAATGTGCTTGAAATATAAATGCACATGTTATGTGCTCTATACATGTGGAAAAAAGGGTAATACATTTCTGACATTTTTTCATCTTTTGTTCTAAATCCTGTTATTTGGTGTGTCTTTTCCCCATTGAACTCTCTTGACCATTTTTCCTTTTTCAGGAATCTCTAAAGAATTGTCTAAACATGTCCTAAAATACTCCCGTTCACCACTTCCCACTTTTCAGACCATTATGTACATTCCAGCCCACTGCACTTGACAGACAACACTCTTTGTGTTCTGGAGCCAAAGACATTTTTAATTGCAGGAACAAAGGATGGCTTTGGCTGATTTGGAGTTCAAATTGAACGGAAAGTAGCACATAGCATGGGGTCATAGAATTATGTACAATAATGTGCAATTTTAATATATCTGTAGCAGTTTCAGTCTCTAATTTTGCTGCAGGTGGTTGGGACAATGTAGACAGACAGGCCTATACTGCTGACTTATTAAATGCTTAATGCTTATCTTCACAGTAGGGTTTACTTTCAGTCCCAAATGGCAGAGATGCATTGAAGTCTGTAACAATAGTCATGCCTGCTTTAACATCTTCAAAATGAGCAATGTGTTTGAGGGCAAAACGTGTACTGTATGTATGTTTGTTTATGTAGTATCGTTATTTGTGTTTATGTGGTGATGTATTTTAATTGATCAACCACTGGATGAAGGCCTTAACTCTAACTGTCACTGTACTGTACAGTATATCTAACCTGTGGATGTTATCTTGTCATCTTATTATCTTGTCTTTGCACTTATTTTGTCTAGTGAAGATCCATACTTCAGGATGTTTGTCTCACCAATGCCATTGGTTTCTCACTCACCTTTGTCAAAAAAGCATGTAAATGTTTTTAGAAAAATATTTTTTAAAGAGTAAACACAGATAACTGACATTTTCCAGATTATTTGTCTTCCACTCTTATATTCCACTTTCTGCATTTTAAGTTTTGCATATGATGGCGATTTGTCCTAGTATATTTCTTCATTTTGGGATTGGGGATTTTGTGTCGCCTTCAGTATTAGGCTACGTAGCTTGCTGAAATACTCAGTTATCTGCCTTTCAAACATTGTGTTTCAAACCCCGTTATCAAACACAATGTTTCAACTGTCTTTTGATAAATGGCTTTATCAGCCTTTATGAGTAAAAATGTACAGCCTTATATCTTTTGTTTTCTGTTTCAAAAATATTGGTGATTATAAGGTAATTAAACAATAATGATAAAATGTAAGACGTGATTTAATTACGCACCACCAGAAAGAAAATACTTGATCTCCAGAGGTTATAATCTATGGTACGTCCAACCTAAAACAAAATAAAAACAGCAAGTGTGCATCTAAAGCCATCCTTGGAGGATTATTTCTGATTGTAAAACCATTTGTTAAAAAAGGAAATTAATTTGACAGGCTCAGTCCTTTTCCTATTTAAGATGCAAACTACAGCACACTTTGGTTTCTTTGTTAAAAGGTAGAGGCAGCTGCTTTGTGTTTTCAAAGTACTCTGCTCTGTTAGAGTATAAACCTTTCTTCTTTCTCTCTCCCAATGTTATAGGCACAGTAACAGCCAGTAACCACACTGCCAGCAACCCCAACCAAACAATGGTTGTCGCAAACTGTTCTCCAAGAACAGACAGAAAGAACGGGCAATGTAGAAAGATATTGGCATTTCAATCAAATGCCAGGGGTTTCAGTTGCTCCTGCTTCAGGTGGGAATGAGTTAATAATTTCATGCTCGGTTTTGCACGAGCCCATCGTTAAGCACCTCAATAATGACCAATTACTGTGGAGTAAAAAATGAAATTTGAATCCTTTATACTAATGGCAGTTTTCTGTGATTGTTAGCAGAAGCTGCACCATTCTCTATCCTAGTTTGGTTCTCCGTATTAATACAGGAGACAGATGAATTCCTTCAAACCTGGGTGGATTTCTTCTAGTTATAAAGACATTACCCGAACTGCATCTGGAAAAAGAGGGGTGCAATGCAGTAAAGCACGGTTGAAGCTGTAGTCTAATTAAGCATTCAGTGCCTCACACCTACTTGTGTAGGAAGGAACCCTCAATAAAGAACTTCACTGTGCCTTTAATCCTTTTCCACTGCATTTATCACTGTACCTGTAGTTCTCATTGCAGGTGCTGTCTTTCTGCATTTTTTAAAGCATCAGTCCTAAGACTGATGGACATTTCAAATGCAAACCACAGTGGATGACTCCTTACTGCAGTTTAATACATTTTAAATTGACAAATTAAATGAATCACAAATATTATTTTTCATCAAGAAATATTGATGAAAATGGAGGTATAGTTTAATATCGGTAAAAGGATCCAATATTTGAAAATTGCTTCTCACCAGTTATCAGCTATACGCAGCATAAAGGCAGTTCCAACATTACTTTATTGTACGCGTCTATGAAATGTGATGAAATTAAATATATTCCTTAATTTGTTCTTAACAGTGAATTAGAAAATGTATGTTTCCACAGAGCAAACTATATGCATAAATAAGAAAATGAATACTTTCACCTTTCTCTCACTCCCATTTTTTTTCTGTCATGAAAAAGCAAGTAAACTGCAGGGAAAAAACAAACTGAAATTTAACCTCTATTCTTTATTTTCATGACATTGTTTGTATCTTAAACACAACATCCTAAACAAAACAGTGTTTTAAAAAAAGAAGATAATAAAATGTCACAGACATCAGTGCTGTCTTATTAGGATCAGCATCAAATAAACTACTAAGCTTAAGAGTCTGTGGTACCTGAAGGTGTCTCCTTCCAAGTTGATATCATTCTGACCTTTTGATTTTAACATTAAAAGTAGGGGTATTTAACTTCAGTCACTGTCTCTTTTTCACTCAACAAAAACAAGTTATTTGACTTCTTATCGAAATACCTAGGTTTAGCTATTAAGTTCAACATTGAAAACCTACAGAGCTCCGGAGCTTGAGGACTGAACTTGCCTATTTATATGTATAAACATTCCTTTAACAAAACATCAGCATCGGAGGTGAAATGACTACAGTACAGTATATCAACTCTTGTGTTTTTAAGATTACTATTATGTCTAAAAAATGTTCAAGTATGTACAGTAAGTAAAATATGTCAACTACAATTTTAAAATATTGATTTTACTATTGTTAAAAGACATGCCTCATTCATGTAATCCATCCCTTTTCGATAACTGTTTATTCAGTAGTTCACTCAAATCCTAAGAACAACAAAATGAGCAGATGAATATAAACAGATAACCGTACAGTACTTAATACTTTGGTGTTAACTCGTCTGGTTGAGGAAATGAGATTGCTGGCCAAAGACCAATCTGTCGCCACCCTACTCATTTACAAGGAACGAGTCAGGGAGACTGCTACAACAGTGGAGATTGCTGGTGTGGAGGAAACAGTGCTAGAAAAGATGAGCAGAGTTGTTTCCATCCAGGGAGTATTTACTCACAGGGGAGTGAATGTACAAAGTTAGAATTTGACCTGCTCCTGAGTTGTTTAATAATCACGATGTCTAATACTGTTTTGTAGGGAGGTGGAGCCTATCCCAAGCAGACAATTGGCTCAATGCAGGACCATGTAATACAGTGGTAATACATACAGTAAAACTATTTATACTTAAGATATGCTATAGTTTTTATTTGTTTTTTAGTAATTAATCATGTTCACATATACAATTGTAATCCAACATTTATCATATATTGAACTATTCTTTAAAAATAAATATTTTGTGGACTTCACAAATGTTTATAAGCAAAATAAGTCAGAATCAGCACTGAATGTACCACACACTCTGCAGATACAGTATACTTACAACTTGATTAGATACATAAATCTGTTTGCTGCCTAGCTTCAAGTGAAAGACACTATGCCATAAAAATGTCTCTTTTGCATCCATCCCTACTACAAATATGTAAAAGGATAATGTACAGTACAATGTAACTTCTCTCACTGAATCCACAATAAAACATATAGCTGGGACTCACTATACACAAGGCTAGAGATAATTGGAGCCCTACAGTACATGTACTGTAGCACTGCAAATTACTCACAACCTGATTCTACCTGGGGCGACATTGAGCCAAGATCTTCAAGAGGGCAGGGATACTACAGTATATCCCTGAAGGAGATGCAATTCCTTCATTGTAATGCAGTTATTAATTATTATTATTGTTTTTATATTGTTGTTTGCATACATTTAAATAATATCATTTCCATTGCTGCCATATAGTATTTGCATATATTAAAATAAGAACATCTGTTTTATTTAACAATTTGATTTTCTGTATTCCAAAGCCCCTCAATGGTCGTAGTCCAAATCATTATATTAAACTGATTATTGTCAGCAATATGCTCCTTAAGATAATGTACTGGCCCCTATATCATAAATCTCTAGATACATACAGTACCTCTCCATTTCCTTTGTAATATTGATATGCTGCTTGTTTGTTTTATAACATTCTGGAGCTTACTTTTCAATTCTCAAGAAATATAAAAAGCATTCAGCTCACTCATAACAGAGTTTTCAGGTTTTTTTGGAGCGATGTCATTTTCTGAAATTCTGCTCAGTATTTTATGCTTTCAAAATAACACTTTCTCACTATACTACCTCTTTCCACGCATGTACTGTACAAGATATATGCAGTGAAACTTACAAATGAAGAGAGAAGAAAACAGTGGGCAGTCAAAACATAGCAGTGCAATCCCTGTAAAGCACAGAGTGAAAACAATATCAGCAAACAACATGCAGGAAAGGAAACACTGATTGCAGTAGAGAAACAATGTTTGAATATTTGGTTGATACAGTATTTGAATATTTGGTTCTTACTTATACATTATGAATAATGTGTTTTTGCTATCAGTTTTGCTTAAAACATTTTAAATGCATTGTTTTCTCCTACGCAGCACTGCATTTTTTAAAGGATGTGGATGTCTTTTTCTTATCTAGAGGGACTGTGGCCTTTCAATAGATCCACTGGCAGCAACTCCAGGAACTTTCTGTGCATGGTGAAGAGGTTTGCCCTTGCAAGGTTATAGAATTGATCATGAGAACTAAACTAGAGGATCATGTGTATGACAAGTATTCTGGGAGATAGTCAACATGGATATAGAAAATGCAGGTCTTGCTTACCTACAGTAACTTGTTAAAGTCCTTTGAACAGGCAACAGCAGCAGTGGATGAAAACTTAAATGTGGCATACTGCTATTTCAGAAGGCTTTTGGCAAATGTTCTCCTAAAAGATTAATACTGATATTGCAGGCTGTACATTAAAGGTATTAGTAATAGGTTTACTCCATGCTGAAAAGAGAAGAAAGAAAACACAACGTTTCGGCTGTGGAGCCTTCTACGCATGCTGACACAGCTACCCACCTGAACTACTTCAACCTACTTCTGCTGCAACCCACTATGGCTGCCTCTCAATCTTTTTCTAGATTTGTTCGTCATTCCTTCTCTTCCTCCCTGGGCTACTTGCCCCCCTTTTACTAAACCAGCATTCTGGTTCTTCACAGCGATCTGTTCCAAGACCAGGCTTTCTAACCACCTCCTATTCCTTTACAGATGTCATCATTATAATATCATTCCTAAAGGATTTCACCTGCAAATGTGATACCCGAAGAAGCCTTCACAGCCGAAACATTGTGTTTTCTTTCTTCTCTTTTCAGCATGGAATAAACCTATTACTTGTTCCTTTGCAGCCTAGGCATGCTGACGTTGCTACCCACTTGAACTACATTAAAGGTATTGTACAGTATGTCTTTGAATTAAGAACTGGTTAATAGATTGGTAACAGAGAGAGTATTAAGTAGAGAAATGAGAATCTATACTCACATGGGGTAATGAAATCGATGGAGTACCACAAGGATATGTATCAGGGCCACAGCTGTTCAAAAGTCATATGAAAGATTTTGACATTCTGGTATGTTTATTCAGGTTCATAGATTATATAAAATAGGAAATTTATATATCACTGTAGAAGCTGCTAAGGAAATTTAAACATACTGTATAAAGAAAAGATCCAAGGTGGCAAATACCAGATGGTGATGGTGCTTAATTAAAAATTATTATTATTTTTTTTAAATATAGGTAACAAAAACTCAGCCTGAAAATACAAAGTGAAAAACTGAGCTTGAAGAAACTATGAAAAAGACCATGCTGTGTTTATATCGAAACATTGTTTTTATCTGCCAAGCAATATTAAACATCTTAAACAATGTTGGGACATATATATACTGTATACCATATAAAACTATAGAATTGAGCTTGAGGCATGTTGTGTTTAAGTTGTATGATGCACTGTTAATGCCTTGTTTAGTATACTGTGTGTAGTTTTGGTTGCCATGTTACAAAAAATATATTGCTGCTCTTGAATATGTCTAATAATAGTTGATAGTTATGATAGTAATTATTGCTAGTATAAGGCAGACTCAGATATGAACAACATGAATGTGGCTTGTGTTTTTATACCTCTCAACTAGTCCTTTATCAGAGTCTCAGGAAATCTGGATCTTATTCCAGAAACATAGGATGCATCCCACACCTTAAATGGGGCATAGAGAGAACATGCGAACTTCAAAAGACACTCATACAGAGGGCTAATTTTCACAGAAACCAATTAACCTACCAGTACATCTTTGGACTGGGGAAGGAAACTGTAGCAGACAGAGAAAACCTACAATGAACACATTGTGCACCCCAGGTCCAGAATTGAACTCAGGACCCCAGCACCACAAGGCAGCAATGCTAACCATTGTACTGCCCTGCCTTTAATACCCTACATGAATTATTTGCTAAAAATATGAAAATCACCAACGTGAAAGAAATAAACAAAGAGCACCAGACATGCTATTATTTTAGCTACGCAATAGCCCATTAAGAATGCAGTCAATGAAATGTTGATATGACAAGGAGACATTCTTTGAAGACAAAGGAAAGATTAGTTACTTACAAAAATTTAATTCATTGTTAAACTTGTGAAATGATGTGTTTTTTTCAGTGCACATTCCTATACCTACAGATTTTTCAATCTTGATCTTTAACATACCTCTGAAGCAGTGTTTTGTACAGCACTTGGCTGAATGTCTCTTCAAGTAAAATAAATCAAGCTGGACTAACGACTGACTTGCTGGTTACAGGACTTGAGAGGCAGAATGACAAATCACAGGGTTGGGTGGGCTGAAGTAGATCCTGACAGAGCTGGCTTTGTGTTGTGGCTAGGTTTAAAAAAATAAACAGGAATGTAGCTTTTCCACTGAAACTATGTTACTACGTCTCTCACTTTTCAAATAACTAAATGAGACCGGTAAAGGGAGTTCAAGGAGGTTCTCGATAACTGGGTCAAAGCTTTCCCCATCAGAAGAGTCTAGCTGGTTGGCTACAGTCTAAATAGCAACCTCCTGACTCATGATGTGTTTCTAGATTTAAATGTCTTGTGATCTTCGTCAGAGCAAACCACCTTAAACAGCTAATTACATTATTTCCCCCCTTCATATTGAGTTAAGCTTCCATGCTTTATTTCTTCATTGATTCCACACAGGTGATATCTTTCCTAAACATTTACTATCACATTTCTAATTCATGATAGTACCATTTTCTTCCTGTATTGTACTTTTCCCACCATACTTTAGGGCTGCTAGTATTTGTGTGTAATACCTTAGATTTCATCAGTGTCAATGAAATTAAAAGGGAAGATGTTTATTTTAATGTGTACATGTAATTGTGAAAGTGAAGTAAGTGAACAGAATTATCAGTGCATAATAAACTTGGCACTTGGAAAGATCTTGGTAGAGTAAAGCAACACTGTGATTCACTGATCAGCAACTAGGAAGCCAATGAGATATGAAGAGCCCTGTTTTTAACTTCCTCACTTCTGAGAGTAGATGGACACATTCGTTAAGAATTTCAGAGCTTTGAAATTCACAAATTTACTTTTGCAACATGGCAAAAAAAAAAAATACAACATTGCTATGCCAGCTACTGCCATTGCTTTTCCTCGGAAGCACCCCAACAGAGGCACAGTTCCAAGACCATCAAGAGCCCAGTTAGTGGAATGATTCCTCCAGACGAGATCATAAGAGAAGAAGATGTTCTATATTTGCCGCCCCTGTTCTGGCAACTGCAATGAAGTGCATGTTAACACTCAATCAGACAAATAGGTTTGGAGACTGGCACTAACCAGCCATCTGAATTAAGTGCTCTGCATTATAATTTAATCCATGAAACATGTGCCATATTTCAGGTATAATAGGAGGCAAAGTATGCAAAACATGAGTTTTCGGTGATATAACTAAAGAACAGAATGCCAAATTCTTTTGCTTGGGTTTATGTACAGTAGCTCCACAACAGTGTAGTTTATTCAGTCTTTATTAAATCCTCTTTTAGCAACAAGCCTTGACATCACTGAGACCTCCAGCATGTGATACTCCTTCATAAACTGTAAGAAACCAAATTGTGCTTCATAGAGTGTCACTGTATTTCAGTTTTGTGATTATATTATGCTACTTGAACCTTCTGGTTTCTGTGAAATGCACAATAACCAGTAATACATCTGCTCAAAACCTTTCTTAAACAGAATACTTTCCCTTAACTGTTTGCCCTAGGAAGCCTAAATGAGCTTCCTACTGTATCTAACAGAAGCAAAATTAGAAGTTTTTTTTAAATAGTATATTTATTTATTTTTTATTATTATTATTGCTTTAGCTGGTGCTTTTATCTAAAGCAGCTATTACTATTTATTTAAACAGCTGTGCATTTTACTAGAGAAATCTGAATGAAGAACCTTTGTCCACAGTATAACAGCAATGTCCTACCAGGGATTTCAATACATAACTTTAAAGTTTTGAGTCCAGAGCCCTATCCAGAATTCCACATTGCTGCCTTAATCTTGCAATACATGAAAAAGAAGTTAGAAATATTCCATATGTATAATTGAAAATACACATTTTATTGTAAGAATCACAATCATAGAAGCAAAGAAAGCAACTTTTAATTTTAACTTGATTCCTAATTTTCGTCTTGAAATAACTTAACTGACAAGGAAAAATGTAGGTAATGAATGTCAAAATGCTTGTCTTGGCAAACCATTGCCAAAGCATACCACCATACAGTGCACACACATGAAGTTTTAGAAATTAACATTACTAAACTCATACTGTCTCACCATGTCTCAATTTCCAAAAATGACAATATATACAGTAGATGTTTTAAGCTGTACTAAACAATCTAAAATATTTTTAACCCATACGTTAACCACAGCCCAGAATTGCCTATGAATGATGTGTTCACATCTCCATTAAGCAGTATAATGTGTCAATGTGTCAACACAGTCAAAGCACTTTGTTTTATATTGGGATGCTATCAGGAGTATAGTATCTCCTTTTACTTCAGCAATACAAATATTACAAAACAAACAAAGCATATACTGTATAATATAAATTTCAAACAAGGCAAAGTGGACACAAACACATCCTGAATTCTCATGGACATGTGTGGATGGATACTAAATCATTTTGCTTTATGTTAGCTATTCAATTCTTAATAGAATGGCACTTAACAGCACCACGGTATAAGCATTTACCCAAAATATCTGTTACCTCCTCCAGTCATGCTGCTATAGTCACTACTGTTGAACATGCCACAGAGTATTTGAGTATAAAAAAATGTTTGATTGATCCATTATTTTATTGTACATGGGAAGGATAAAGCAAAATTAGAAAACACTGTTAATACTAAATGTTATTTATTCATAATTTATGAAAAGGATCCATTCCTATAGTTTGTTCTTCCTTCTCCTTCATCACTGCATAATATTCATCTTCATCATCCAATTATAGGAATTACTGTCTTACCATCATTTTATTGGTGTGATGACATACATTTCCAAATTTATTTACAGTATGATAAAGAACTCACTTATACCACTCAGAAGGCTTTCTGGAAAATTAGGTGACTGGCATTTTGGTCATATGTATGAACATAAAGTGACAGATGATTTTTGGCTCACAAGTGCAGTAATTTTAATCAGTCTTTTCACAGTTCATTGGAAATTCATGGCTCTCCTTTAAAATCATTGTTTCTGAATATTATCAGCTACAAGCAGCACAAACACTAATTATAAATGCAAAGTATTTTAGGAAGCTTTCCTGCATGTTTAAAATGAAACATGACAGGACTGTAAATACGCACAAAGATACAGTATATATATGTATCTTACGTACATCTGTGTATATCTGTATGTACAGTATGTACTGAATAAAAAAGCAATATTTTATTTGTATTATTATTCTGTAATTGGGTTGTTAGTGTGGTAGGCATATATACTTCCCATCCCCAATTCACGTACAGTAAAGGTCTGGATTAATATTCTGATAAGAATTATGGACAAAGCAAAAGCTTTTTTCTTCATTTTTTTTCTTTTTAGAATTAATGGTTTTATTGGGTGATTCTACTGTATGAAGCTCCATTAGCTTATGAGAACAAGTAACAAGTGTTATGTGCACCTGTATGTGCTGAATTTCCCCCACACTGCTTTTCCAATACCCAAAGTCTCATCTTTGAATTTCAAGTGACTTAAATAAAAGACAATATAAATACCCTCTATATTGGATAAGTGGTTTCTGATTCTATTGTCTATAAGTCTATAAGTCAAGACTGAGAGCAAGGTTAATAGCTCAGCAATCAAGTTATAAGGCTACATAGAGAAAGTTGTACAAACGTGTTATTCTTGAAGAGTATGTACAATCAAATACAAGATACTGTACTCTAGATACAGCACAGGTCCTGCCAAGAACTTAAAGACAACACACTAACAATAAACAAAAGACAGCAAATTGTGTTAGAAGTATGATTAACATTATCAGTAAACAAGAGGACTGTAGAATATTATAAGAGCAAGTGGTACCAAAATGCAAATCACTTTGCAAGACAATATATAAAACTGAGTGGATGCATTTACTGTACCGTTATACGTAGACAACCTTGTTAAGTTCTTTATCATGTGTCAAAATGGATTCCTAAGCTGCATCCAACAATGAATACTTAATTAAATTGTCAAACATGTCAATGGTTCCATAATGGCATAGGCCTTTTATCAATTTGGCACAAACTTTATTTTATTTTTAAAAAGTGCATTTTAGAGTGCTGTGTTATCCTAAAATGATGCAACAGGCATAGTGGTTGGGGGTGGAGTGGTGGTTCTGCGGCTATGGATCTGTGCGTGTGGCTGGAAGGTTGCTGGTTCAAATCCTGCAGCTGGTAGAGGAATCTTACTCTGTTGGGCCCCTGAGCAAGGCCCTTTACCCCAACTGCTCCAGGGGTGCTGTACAATAGCTGACCCTGCACTCTGACCCCAGGCTTCTTTCCCTGTCTGTGTGTCTGTGTCTCATGGAGAGCAAGCTGGGGTATGTGAAAAGACAAATTCCTAATGCATGAAATTGTGTAGGGCTAATAAAGTTATGTTATCTTCAGAGTTTAGCATGGGCAGGATGGCACGGCCCTCCGATCAGATCAAGTGATCTTATTGGCCAGTCCGTGTATCTTAATTGTTCCCTGTTCATGGTCAGCCAACACCAAAAAAGAAGTCTGGGGCAATTTTAGTATCAGACAAAGGATTTCATCATGACACCTCACAGCATTAAGCATGACATTTTGAACTTGGAGTCTCTTCTCCCATATACTGATTCCAGGCCACCATATGTCAGAAATTTGGTATTGTGTTCAACAAGGTTATTTGGAAAGGAACATTAGTCTTGCCAATTTCAGAGCCTGAGCCTTCTTTGTTAGATTCACTGGATTTCTCAGTGAAACAAACAAGTAACCAATCAGTCATTTTTGACCTGATGTGATACCTACTGTAGCTGCTGGTTGCTTCAGGGTGTCAGACATAATGTACTGTACAGTATGTGGATTCATCTGTAGGACTTCTTATCAGCCTCACAAAACCAACTATGAACAACATACATTTACATACATACAACATTTGTAATGTACTGTCTACATTGTCAACAGTTGTCTGTTGTACTGTGTGTGTCCCAAGAGATCAGCGCGATTAAGAATTCCAATGTACTGTACGTGTACATATGGCAATAAACTACTCTACTCTCTACTCTATACGTAGAATATCTAGCCATTGTTACATAATGAAAGTTATTTCTCTTTTGGATGTTGTTCCCATCTTTTGAATATGAAAGTTGAGCAGATACAGCATGACTCACTTTGAGCAACGTTGTCTTCTGACAGTGTTACTGGTTTGGTGTGAACTACATAAAAAGCAGATAACAGTGTGTCAGTGACCCAGTAACAATGTGCTTTCCATGTCATTTTTTTTATAGAAATAGAATGTTTCAGTATATATACTGTATTTTTTTTTTGCAAGAACACCTTTTCTCTTTTTTAAATTGAAATGACAATTTAAATATGTTATTTCAACATAAGTTGCTACAGGGCACAAATTAATTTGAGCTAAGGTGCTCATTGATCACATAATATATTTTAGTAAAAGTAACATATGAATACCATATTTTTTATTTAAGTATACTTTTTACTGTATAAATAATGTAAATGTGTAATGGACAATATTGCGATATACTGTAATAATTAGAAGAACTAAAATAATTCTTATTGTAGAGAATCCTAAGCTTTATACAGTATGTATCAGAGGTTAGTAGCATGCAATAAAATCTACACATTCTTTTGCGAAGCTGCTCAGTTAAAATGTGCATAAATATAAAATGGCAGTTTTAATTGGTAGTCCTAAATATTATACTATTCATAAACATTTATGAAATACTGGTACTGTAAGATGATCAATAGTCTTGGTTGTTATGACTAAAATGCTGGAAAAGCTGTGTGTGAGGCAACGTTTGATATTTTCACAGAATCAATATAAGGCACATTCCACTACTTTGTACATTAGACAAAATAATTATTTTCCAAAGTAGTGTAATGAAACAAGACATAACAGGCTTTTTTTAAAATTAAACTTTTAAACAGTTGTATTCATATAACAATACAATATAATTTGTTGCCACTTATACTGTATAACAGTTTTTTGCTTCCTCATGTAGTTTATCGGTGTTTTAGATTTTCCATTTGGCAAAAAACTGTATATTGCAGAATTCTTCCTGCACATTATTACCTAACAAAGTTTTAATGGGAACCAAACCAAAATCCTATTTGGAGGAGTACTTATTATATTTATCACAAAATCTATATTATTGTGTTTCTTATTTTGGGATATTCTTTCTTCTTGCTCGTTTCTCAACTTCTTATTTCCCTAAGAGTCTCCTGGTTTGCTGTAGAAGGTGGCAAATACTACCATATAAGTTAATATTCATTTATTCTATGCATCGTTCTAAACACTTTTTGTAGGAAACATACTGTTAAACAGAAGTTTTAGAAGGTGAATTCATGTGAAGGCAATACCTTTGGGGAATTTTTATACAGTTAATCAATCTTTACATTGCTCTGCGTTTTCTGTAAGTTATTGT
This sequence comes from Atractosteus spatula, assembly GCF_055471065.1. Taxonomy (NCBI): domain Eukaryota; kingdom Metazoa; phylum Chordata; class Actinopteri; order Semionotiformes; family Lepisosteidae; genus Atractosteus; species Atractosteus spatula. The sequence continues at coordinate 63,650,187 of NC_142707.1, forward strand.
CGGCATGTTCTAGCGATGTCTTTAATATCACAATATGTCAGTATTCATTGAGATGTATTTGCTTTTTTTGATATGTACATTACATACTTTGTATGTCGTTTATTTTGATATGAACATTGGTTTGGAGATCACTTGATCACTTTTTTCACATGACAGTGGGATAGCATTACAGACTGAATGTTTTTCTCTAGACTATGCTAGAACTGTAGATTTCAAATGCCAGAATAAAACTGGCAACGGTATCTGAGGCTGAGTGGTCTGTTTCCTTTTTAAATACCGGAGATCCAGCATTCATGTTCTTGTTTCACAATAATAAAGTAAACTAGTGCCTTAGTAGTATAATAAGGGCAAGCTTGTGTGCCTTCAGTTCTGGCATCCTGGCAAAACTCCAGTACCAAGTTTGTTTTGGTAGCAACTATCAATCTGACAAAAACATGTTCTTCTTTTCAAAAGGAGGGAGTTCCTGACTGGAAATAAAAATTCGAAATAAGAAAAAGAATACGGGTCGCATTTTCCCTTCTGAATTGTTTTGATCAGTTACAAGTCTACCAAGCGCACAATAAAGGCTATCATAATTGCATGAGTAATCTTGACATTTCATTTATTAACTGCAGTGTTCAGCTAGACATCTGGTTAACTGGGAGCTGGTGAAAGGGGATAGAGAGGAGGAAAGAACGGGAAACACCAACCATTGTGTTTATATTTAACCAATTACGGATATTTTGTCATGGTGAACTTTCTTTACTAAGTGACATCACCTATACAGTAGGTGGTTGATAAACAGACAATGATACAAATCAATGCAGTAATTATTTTGAAATTAAGACAGACTTGTCTCAGAAGAAGACTTGACCTCTCATTAAGGAGAAAAATTATCCCCACACCATTTCAAATTGGAATGAGCAAAAACTAATTAATGAAGGCTGTTTATATTTATTAGATAAATACAAGCAAATTTTAAATCTGTACCAAACCTCTAAAATTGGTTATAGACAGTCATTGTGTCTTTTATGAAAGATTTTAGCAAAGTAACACATGAGAAATATACTCATGTATTCAGGAAATAAAATTGCAGAGTTTATATGTTATCCCATGTTTGCATTGGTTTTCTCTGGATGCTCCAGTTTTCTTGCACAGTCTAAAGACATACTGGAAGGTTAATTGGATAAACTGGTCCTGGTGTGAGTGTGAGCATGTTTGTGTCTGTGTGTGTCCTGAGACAGACTGGCGTCCCATCCAGGGTGTATCCTGCCTTGTGCCCATTGATTAACAAGATAGGCTTCAGCTCCCCCACAACCCTGTATTGGATAAAGTGGTTAGAAAATGGATCAATGAATGGAGTAAGCATGGGTAAAAGATAGTTTATAGGTTCATTATATCTTAACAAGGTTTGAGTGTAATTGGAAAGATAATCAAACATGTTAATTGTTTTCTTGTTTAGAAACCCCTCAATTCAGCATTCTGACATTAAGGTAAATCTGTTAAATACCTGTGCAGGAATGCAAAATCATTTTGATTTTGCTTTAGTGATCAAAGGAAATGTATAGAGTCATGCACTGCATTATTCTTGGAACAGAGGCTAATCTTCTTTCTTTGTGTGTCCTCCTATATGGAATAAATGGCTTTGAACTCCTACATTAGCCTGTTTAATCTAATCTTGGAATGAATTGCCAATTATTAACCATCTTATAACACATTTCTAACAGTTCTGGTTGTGTGGCAGGTGACTGAGTCTTTTCCTGTCACGCTGTACATGAAAGTGTCTCTTTGTTCTCCTGGTGGAATTCAGGAGAAGGTCAGATGCTTATCTAGCCTACGTCCACACTCCTATGTATAAATATATATCTTGCCTACTGAACTTCCCTATGCACATCTGTCTCGCATTCCTCCTGCCACTCATTCTTCATTGTTGCAGCAGTTCCCTAGATTGATTTCTTATGAACATGAACATGAGGGGGAGATTTTGTCGACCTCATCCTTACAGTTAGGTTGTCATTCCCTCAGCTAGTTCAGGTGGGTAGCTGCGTCAGCATGCGTAGGCTGCAAAGGAACAAGTAATAGGTTTATTCCATGCTGAAAAAAAGAAGAAAGAGAACACAACGTTTCGGCCGTGGAGCCTTCTTCAGGTGTTCACACCTGAAGAAGGCTCCACGGCCGAAACGTTGTGTTCTCTTTCTTCTTTTTTTCAGCATGGAATAAACCTATTACTTGTTCTTTTATTCCCTCAGCTAGATGAGTTACTCCAAACAACCTCTAATACATTTCATTACCATATCGCACTTATTAGTACTACTGGTTTCGAGTTTACATTGACACTGTGCTGTACATTTCTTTAAGACTTTGAGCTTGTAGTCGTGTTAGATTTGCATGAACATAATAAAAGGCATGTTTATTTCAGCAACAAAAATGTACCCACACATTTATTGATATCGACAGTTTTCTAATTTGTGAAATTATATTTTCATTTGTGAAGTGACCAGCAAATATTCAAAAGGTTAACTGTGTAACAGTACAGGTGATATTACATACTCTATCATGGGAATGCCTTTATTGAGACAACAATTTAAAAAACATGGATGTTATTTCACCACGTATTTTTAGCATACTATTTTAGCAAGCAATTTGCTAAAAGATTTGAGCGGATGGAAAAATTAGGTCGGGACAAGAGTGAGACAACATTGTCATTTTGTTGAAAACATAACAAATGATGCAGAGGGAATCAAGCATTGAAGGATTCTGGGGAGGAACTTTCTTTTCTTGACAATAGATACATGGACAGAAGTACGTTAAGTTAATGTGCTACAGCATGGTTTATGAAGGATTACGTCTACAGGATTGAGACTGCTGGAGCAAAATAGACACACATATTAAGCATTACCAAATATAAATAAAGTGGACATGTCTCCTGCTTTTTAATTCATTGGGAGATTTTCCTGCAACTCAGAGTCAGCTGTACTGTAAAACTCCTGTGTATGTTTGTTAAAACTGTGAGTGTTGGTTGTCCTGTGGATCTTGCTTTATGTCTTCTGCCCTATATACAATTCCCATATGCTCTCAGACCCACAGTGGCAAAAAGGAGAAAGAGCACAAGAGCACAGACAAAGATGAGTGAGCTATATTGCATGGGAGTGAGAGAAGGTAGAGGTAGCTACAGAAAGTAGGACAACAAAACACTTTATCTAAGAAGTTCACAATTTACCTTAGAACTGCTGAATCAACTAGGCTATACATCTCCTCCTTTTGCACTATTTCAATGTGAGGAAAAAAAAAGTTGTTTTAGATGTGGGATTGAGACCTACTCTATCAAGTGGTGATCTTGAATACAGATTAATAGGCTAATAAAGGTGAGACCTGGTCAGCATTTGGATAGGAAATGTCTAGGGACAATCTAGTCTGGTGAATTATTCGCAATAGTTCATCACTCCTACCTCAAGCTGTGAAATACTGTACAGTGCTAGTGTCATAGAATGATCCCGAAAGAGTTTTGTGAAAATATAAAATAGGTTAAGTTAAAGACATGAGCTTGTTTAATGGGAATAATCATTGTAAAGGTATGGAGAAACATATCTACTCTTTGGTTTTTGTCACATATTAAAAATAGTGGATTCTTAGAACTTTTGGGACAATGCACAGTTATACTTGTATCCCTCAAGTATGTCTGGAATAATTGGCAATAAGGAGGATGGGGCATCGGAGGCATTAGGTGCTGTAAACCTGTAGATGCTTTATATTACAGGAGTATATACAATAACAACAGAAACTGTTCATTCCAAAGACATGATACATGTGTGCCATAATAACAGTGACATTTTGAGAAATAGACATATTTCTGACCAGACTGTCTAGGTCTAGCCTAGATAAACTTTTGTTTTAACTATTTCTGAGGCTGTTCAACATCAAGAAAAAAACATCACACATGACCTTATTTTCTACAAACAAAATGGAACTAAGCATTTTATAGTGCTGAAATGTTTAAAAGGTTGTAAATAATTCAAACCTCTTACTTCCTGTAATCTTGTCATCTACATTTGCATACTGTACAACCTGCACAATGGAAGTGGCTACAATGGCCCCAGTAACTGGAAATGTCCCAGTTTTACCCCATGCTGTCCTCAGACTTAAGACTGCCTGCTAGCACTCTTTGGTTCAGTTCCAGGGTTTCCAAGGATACTTTCCTCTCCCAGCCAATTATAGCTGCTTTTACATCTCTGCTGATTTTGATTTAAATGTCTCTCTCTGTGCTTAAAAAAAACATGTCTGATTAAATCAGACTGAGCTTTTCATTTGCAAGGTTCATACTTTCTCTAAATGTCTAAAACACACCCTTTCAGCCAAGGGTTCCCCAGTTCTGGTCCTGGAGGGCCAGTGTGTGTCTGCAGGTTTTCTGTCTCTTTAAAGCAGCAGCACCTCAAAAGCTGGGAGAAGCTGTTAAACTGGTCCAATTAAGACAATAATGAGAGCACAGCTGGATTGAAAACCTGTGGACACAGCAGCTCTCCAGGACAGGGATGGGGACCTCTGCTTGAGATAGATTGTTAGTGTTTAGATCTTAAATTGATTAACTTGCAATTCCATAGCAAGCAAAACACCTTTGCTTTATTTAGTAAGACTGAGACTAACACCAGGACTCACACTAAAACTAAGACTAAGAATTTGATATACATTCTAAATTATACTTTGAATCTACGGAAAAATGACGATATAACAGATTATGCATTTTTTTAGAAAGAATACAACTATGCAATGTGAATTTATTGGTACAACAGGCAGGTTGTTTTATTTCTTTGTCGTCTTAATGATTGTCTTTGTGAATGAGGTTGCTACATGTATTCATAAAGTATGCACTCTTAATCTCTTTACAGAAAGAATTTGCAGGAAAAAGGAATTTATTACATACGACCTGAATGTAATATCTTATGAAATGATCAAAATCAGTGCACAAGTAAAAACATTCTTATTGTTCAGTTAATTGATTTTGTACCTACATACTGTACATATACTGTATACAGTAATATACTTACCTACTGGACAATAAAGAGAAATACATACGAAACAGATGTATTTAGGTAAATAACCTGATTGTTTTCTACCAAATAGTAATTGTATGTTTCATGCAGAATGGCTATATAGTCTATCTTTAACAATGTTACAGGACATAAAATATGCTCGGGTACCATTTGAAAAGGTACATCTGAAGAGCTGAAAAGGTTATCAGGTCACTGTAAGTGGCAGTCACTAGTATAAACTATATTTACTAAGCAAAAAGCTTCAAATTTAACCCAGAGGTTCTGTGGAATTGTCTCTAGACCATCAATAAACACTTAAAAATAAACTTAATCTTTTATCAAATGATGATGAGCAAAATCTGTTGATCAGAAAGAAAATTTAGTTTTCCACCAAATCCTGAAAGGTAGCATCAGTGCAGTGCAAAATTTGTGTCATCCTTCATAAGAGCCATCAGAAAGAATCACTCTAATTAGAAGCAGTGATACTTGTGTGTTTTGTCACTTTGTGTCTACTGTCTAACCAAACTAATGATGGCTGGTGAAGATTAGATGATACACAAGAAAATCATTTTGTGCTCAACATTAAATGTGGTATAGTTACACAGTAATGAAACTTTTAGAGTGAAGAAAAATTTGGGAATGTCAAGACAGAGAAACTAGTTGAAAATGCTTTTGTTGCAATGAGACAAAATGGCCAAACCACATGGTTAAAATATTAATGAAAGTGACTGTTTACATAAAAGCTAAATAGTGTAGTAAAGATCATAATACAAGCAGGTGTAGAAGTTATTAATAGGGCGATAGCTAATACTGCACAACTGTGCATGGGCTAAGACATTTGTCTTTGTTTCTATTTTTGTGCTCGACAATATTATTGATAATAAATGCATCAAATTTGCCTGTGACTTAATGCTAACATTTTGAAGGTGATACACACAAAAAATGTAAGTACAACGTACCTTTGCCTAAAAATTCTAAATACGATGTACAGGTTAAACACAATCAACTTTGCAATGTATCACAATGCATTATATTTCTATAAGCTGTAAAATATTTGTCCAATTATGATACTTATCAGGTACCAGTTAAACAGTGTGTTATTACCAAAATGTTATTACTGTGTTATTCATAGTTCTTACAGATATAAAAAGATAATTATAAATAAGAGCCACAAATTTTAAGACATCACCGTGATAAGGAATTTGTTTATTAATTCATTATAATTTTCATTATTACACTGTTTGTTTAGTTCCTTGATGTATTATTGAAAGACCTGAGATCATACAGTTTTTTTTCAGGCTAAGTAAACTCTGGTAAGGAAATAAATGCACACTGTCCAAGTTTGTAATACAGCTTTAAAGGCTAGGATTTGTAAAAGCACTGCTGAAAACAGTTTAGTTTCATACCACTAACAATTTATTGAACAAAAATCTGAGCTCAGCAGTATGTGCACTTTGGTTAAACTTTAGCTACAGTATATTAAAGTATACAAAATTAGAGAAACAAATCACACGGATTATGGACTAATATGTCATGCTCTCATTTAATGTGGTTCATGTTGGAAAATACATCACAGCTCCTTATGAATGGCAGAATACTTTGGCTATCAAATAGAATGCACGTGCCTGGAACGTGCCTGCTGCAAGGAAAGCAGCTGTATTGACATTGGGAATAGGTGGGGAGCAGACTAGACTGCTCTTCCTGCTTTATCGTGTACCAACAGACTCCCTTATAACTCATGCAAATTCTTATTTTTGACATTATTTGATTGCCACAATAAAATCAAAGGTGAACATTCCTAGATGATTAATGCACTTCCAGACTTGTTATGCCATAAGGTAAGAGCATGCATTAATCACCTAGCCATACACTCACCCGATTTCCATTATGCGCCTGTTCAAAAGTTTAGATTGATTTTTAATTGGCCTGCTATAAAGCCTAGAAATAGATCATGTTTTCACTAAAAGACAAGTACTGGAACTTGTACCTTAGACCAGTTTCTAGTTATTTGAGCCCAATTAAAAATATAATCAGTTTCTTTTATTTTTAGCAATCACTTTTGTTGTGGCGGTTCTCTAACGCAGTTCTCCAGGCTGCCACTGAAATGCGTTCACTGTGGCGATGCTTTGCTTCTGGCAAAAAGAATTAATAATCAGCTAATTCCATGTATACAGTGCTTTTCACTCCCAAATGATTCCAGAGCAATTCTTATACAGGAGTGTACACACTTCATCCACCACTGCAGTGCAGCACCCACCTGGGTGATACACGTCAGTCACTATGTGCCAGCAGTCCCACTACGCAGCAAATCAGGTAAAGAAGTGAAAAAATTCTAGCCTACCAGTACCACTTACAAAAATAATCTGATTTTCTTTGGAGATCCCCAACCGAGTACGGACAAAACCCAGCCTTCTTTAGCTTCTGAAAACTGACAGAATCAAACTAGAAGTTGTTACTGCTGCCCAGTCTTCACCCAGTAAAGAACATCAGTTCTGGTGTTAAGAGTGTTAAGAGGGAATTAACAGTCCAAGTTTATGGATTTTATGAGGCTCCCCATAAAAGTTATGTTATGTTTCATATTAATGTTTTCAGCGTGTATCTGTTGATGATAGCAGGCCACAAGAAACTCATTTTACTGCAGCAATTATCTTTTTAATTCAAAGAAATACAGTAAATGGAGGCAAAAACTTCTGAAATTGTATGCTTTCACATGCTATTTGAAATTGAGTTGCTAAAAAAATCAACATTTTAAAATCTCTTAGAACAAAATATTTACAAGAGTATTTTCTTATTATTGATGTTATCATTAAAATGATAATATAATGTTATCAAGATGCTACAGTTATAAGTGAATATCAGTTTTAAAATTAAAGTATATAATATTGTGGTTATGCAGCTGCTCATCACAGGCCTGGTTACCATGACAACAGAGTTCTCCCCTACGCCTGACCGGCGTTCACAGCTTTGCAGCTACTTGAACTTGTTCTGCTGCTTTTGCTGACCTGCGGCTGACTTCCTTTCTACGGACCTGTCGTATGCATCTCCGGGGAGACTCTAGCCTGAGTCTCTAACCACTAACCTGGACACTCAGTGACACCTTGAGAGTCCCAGGGTCCTACAGCGAGTTCTATGTAAACCATACACTTTGTCTATCAAAAGAGGCCAGTGGACAGAAACCTACAGTAGCACTCTCATTTTATGTGGAATCCCCTCTGAGGTTATTTGAAGTACTGCTTGTGACTTCCGCTTCCAAGAAAAACTGTGAGCTCCCTGCCCAGATCAGTTTACAGAGTACTGCATCAACTAATCCAAGGAAGACTTGATTAACCTCATGTAACATAACATGTTATTATTATTATTATAACATCACTTTATTAGCCCTATACAATTTCTTGCATTAAGAACTCATCTTTTCGCATACCCCAGCTTGCTCTCCATGAGACACAGACAGGGAGAGAAAAGCTTGGGGTCAGAGCGCAGGGTCAGCCATTGTACAGCACCCCTGGAGCACTTAGGGTTAAGGGCCTTGCTCAGGGGCCCAACAGAGTAGGATTCCTCTGCTGGCTGCAGGATATGAACTGGCAACCTTCAAGCCACAGGTGCAGATCCTTAGCCACAGAGCCACTGCAACGCCCCCATTTCCATTGTTTCTTTCAGTGCTGCTGATGAACCTTAACTCAATGAAACTACTGTACTTCCAACCGAGAGTCTCTTCTCCTTTCCTCCATGGGTTAGACCAGAACTCCTAACCGCTGGAGCTACTCGCTGGGGCTAACATTTTCTCCTGCCCTTTACCAGCCTGCCCTTGCTGCTGTTTAGAGCTTTCTAGGTACCTTTAACAATTCGTCTGATTCAGCCGTGGCGAGGCTTGTTAAACCATTGGGAACCCACAACAGCTAGTAATGTCAAGAGCGTTCCCACTAGTATCTCAAGCTCTCTTTGTCGTTATCTCAACAAACCCCTAATGATAACTAAGCTTCCTGGGTCTGATTCAACCCGTACATAAACAGACCGACCAATGAGCATCAGCTGCAGCAGAGTGTTGCGCTGTTTATATGTGCAGCTCCGTTGTTTGCAAATGTGTACACATAACCCACATGCACTCGTTTGCATGATCTCTCTATTATTCCTGATACTCTTGATTAACCCTTTTTGTATATCTCTCTAGACTCTCAATCTATGTAACCTCCCCTTGCAAGAGATATTTTATTTAATATCTATATGATTATACTAATTTAAGAGATTTAGTAAAAGGGGAATTGTGTCTACAATTTGACTGATTTATCAAGTCCCTCTTGTTTAAGTGTTTTATTGAAAGCTTTCAATATTGTAAAGAAAAATAAAACAATCATCACCATCCTGTTACAGTATGTTAAACTATTCAGAAAAAGAATAGTATGAAGAGTACAGTGCCTCCTACTAAAAGAGGCAAGAAGATGTTTGACTTATTGTTCAGCATAGAAACAGCATACTTCAACTGAATACTAAAATCTCCTTTGTTTTGATTATATACTCTAGATCACTAACCATATGAATATATATGAATGATGATATGTTTTTACATAGTAAAATCTATAATATACATTATATGACAGTACTAAAAGCAAGCCATTTACTGTAGGTACATGGTTGTTTAAAGAGTGACAATCCCTTAATGAAATTATTTTTGATAGTATACACTGGGGTGGCGCAGTGGCACAGTGCTTAGCATTGCTGTCTTACATTACTGTCGCCCTGGGTTGAGTTTTTGGGGTGCTATGTGCTTGGAGTTTTGCATGTTCTCCCCATGCTCTCATGGGTTTCCTCCAAATGCTCTGGTTTCTTCTCTCAGTCCAAAAACATATGGGTAGGTAACTATTTTCTGGGAAAGGTGGCCCTGCTGTCAGTGTGTTTATGTTTGCATGCCCTGAGATGGCAGGTGTCCCACCCAGGGTGTATCATGCCTTCCTCCTGTTGCTCGCCAGCTCCCCTGCAACCCTGTGCAACCCTGATGGATGATATGCATGGTTCATCCCTATAAATTCGTTTGGGAAGAACATGTTCTTGCTGAATAGAGAAGATTTCTTCTATTCTTTCATAATAATTCTTTTATAATAAAAGATTCTATTATTTCTTTTAAAACAGGGCAACATTTCCAGTTTACTGGGACAATATTCTGCAGGGGAGAGAGATTTTAGCCAAGACCAGTCTCTTGTCACCCATCATATTCCTTCCCAGTATAAAGCCCCCGCAGATGATTACTAAACATTACACATTATAACACATTATTGTGCAAAACAGAAACATAGTTGTATGGAGAGGAGTGATGCTATCAATAACCCACAATATGGAGGGTACTGCGGTTACAGGTCCAAGACCTACAGTACGAATACAGCACCCTATGCATAATAATTAAGTACTTCATTTTTCATTTATCATTAAAAATGTCAAATCTGGTAACTCTATCCCTGAAATACTTTCTTTACAGTGTGCGTAAATAGATTAAAATTCTGTCCACAGCCCATCAGATATCTCCAATGATGAGAGAGCTAGAGACTATAATGAGATTTTTGGGGGGATTCTGAAGCTGAATTGATAAAAAGCTATTTTATAAGGAGAAATGATGATGGTGGATAAACCTGTAATGTTTTCTAAAGAGTGCTTTGTGAACCTCTTGCATTTAACACATACATACAGTACAGTAGGTTCAGGAGGTAGAACATTCACAATGCCTACCATTCTTGTTCCATACAAACTAATACCCTTTCCAGCACTCAGTGCTCAACATTCTTCCACCGACAGCATCGTTAGTGCACTTGCAAAACCTGTTGGCTTGTCTAGAGTTCAAAATCCTTCATCTTTATGGCTAAGGCTTTGTCTCACAGACCCAGTGGAAGGTCCTCAGTGTCTCTTATTACATTCTGAGATACATTACATGTAGAGTATTTGCCTTTAACTCCCAAAACATGAAAGACTAGCAGCTCCTGATTTATACTGTTAAAGTTTTTTTTAAAAGAACATATTTAACTGAAGTTTATTTTAATTATACAAAATACGCTATGCATTGTATTTGGTAATTAAATTACTTGAAAAAATGATCCATTTTGTCATTCCATAGTCCAAATAAATTATCCAAACTTCAGAGGAACTCTTGTATTTATCTATTTGTTCAATTAGACCTTGTGAGTACAGTACATGTATAATGAACTTCTATAATGCTTATTTTATTTTGACAGGTCAGAAGTCTGTCAAGCAATCTCTTTTAAGTAAATCTTTGTCAACAAAGGGGGGGATCCCATTGAACTAGTTCAGGCTTGGAACATTAAAAAAATACGCAAACTACATTTTTCAGCGCTGTACTTTGTAACTTTTTAACAAAAATGTAAATCTGCATGTTTTGATTATGGTACTTATGATATACTGTACAAATATGTGTTAAGTAATTTGCAAATATTTGCTTTAAAAAGAAATTTAACAAGAAATGCCTTTGGACACAATACGCTTTGTTGGGATTGGAGACTTGGAACTGAATATTCTAAAACATGCCTTTTACTGCAAACAATAAATAATTATAGTTATGAATTGTTTTAAATTAAATATGAGCACATGAACAGCAGGGTAATTACAATTTTAAATTATATGCTTGAAATCATAAAAAAATATATTAAATGCTTTATCGATATACTATTGTACAACTGGAACAAAAAGCAAAATACTCAGTACTGGACTTGCTCATTGTGTCTGGTGTTCTACTTTCAACATTGTGCATAGGAAATGAGCACATTATTTAGGACCTTCTGAGGTTAAGAAACATTAAATAAGGAGATTATTTTAAAATATGCGTACTGAGATATATTTGCTCTTCAATGACCTATTATTTAATTTAAAACACTGCATTGTTGCATGATAACTTTTCTAAGGAAAAGATCAATGCCATTCTAGAACTTCAGTCAGGGAAACAAACATAGTGGCTGTATTAAATAATTTCCACTGTTACTATTTAGTGGAAATCAAATTTATTTTTTTTAATTCATAGCAAAGCTTCTGTAGGAGTCGTGTATCAGTTAGATTAGATTCAATTTATTCATTGATATTAATAATAATCCTTTTCATGATCACCTTAAAAAAATGTAAAATACTGCACAGTATATATGATATATATATATGATTGCACACTATCAATTTTTGATACAATAGTTTAAGTTCACATGTATTGTGCATTAAGGGCACTATGTACTGTCACTCCTCCAATATTCAGTGGCAAACATTAAAATAAAAGTGGCAATCCTGGTGTGCTACCATGATTGGCCAATAATACAATACAGTTGTTTGGAATTGTTGCAGGTTTGCAGTTTGTATTCTAAAGCAAATAAACAGTGTGCTGTGTGCACAGGACTCTTCAATCAAACTAAAATATCAGCAGTGCTAACAAAACATAAAGGAAACAGGGTTATTTAAAAAACGTCCATATAAAAAAGTCCAAAGGGAAAAAGGTTAACAAAGTCTCTTAAAACTCTCTCAAAATTGAAATGCAGATTGAGTCCTTTTATTTAAGGAATCACTTCAAACTTTGTCATAATTGTTTAAATTCAATATGCAGCAGTAATCAAACATATGTATTTTATAGTATAGAGCACCTATATAAGTGCTAAAAATCAGCAAAACAGAGCAAATGGTGTGAATTTCTGTTTTAAAAAGTACATTGTATTGATAAAAAATAACGATATTGATTGTATTGATGCTGCATTATACACAATACAAAAGTCATCTGAATTTTCTTCAGCATTCTGTATAATATAGTATACTATATACAGTATATTATATAGTATACTGTATAGTCTATATAAACTATACATTTATATAGTTTATTAGCATCTTCAAGGGGATGTTGGCTTCAATCATCACAATTTTAATAGTAGGTAAGTAATAATTCATGGAGGGGTTTAACAGTAATTCACTATGGCAAAGATTGTTACCTAATACAATTCATGGGACTAACAATTACTGTATACAGTACTTGCTGAAAGGTGAATGTTGATGAGCTCATTAATACTAAACTAGTACACATATATGATGATAAAGTAAGCTCTTTATTAACTTTTCTTAACATATAGTACACTATATAAAACTAATTTAATTGTTTTTTTCAGAATAATTGTAGAAGTGACTGATTTAATATGTATTGTCTGTAAATTTGATATATTAAAATGAATAAAGAAACATATTCCAATTACAAAATTGTCATTTTTATATGCATACATACAGTACAGCACATGCCTACATCATATCCTTGGATTTCCTATTGCTAATTAAAAAAAACAAACAGATGTACTAATAAAAGAGGACAGGTTAACAAAAGCTCAAGAAAGACACCCCTTACATAAAAAGGAAGAACAAAACATTAAAACTTTGAGCATATTCCTCAGTGCTGTTTTGAAAATTATGTATTGCAAGATTATTTTTTTAAATACAGCCAATAAAATAACTGTTCTTATTAGTAAAGTGTTTATTAATTAAGGTTATTTTAATTTATCTTTTATTATATCTAGGATACTAGTCAACAAGATTCATAAGATGTGAACTCTTGAGTACAATATGGAATGAGAAAACATCACCATGGTCTGTTTAAAACTTTTACTGTAGAACTGAAAAATCTCCATGGTACATTACCCCCAAAGAAAATTGCTTTGACAATTATTAGAAGAATTAGCATAGATTAACTACAAGGAAGGAGTATTTTTTTAAGGTAGACGCACATGACATTAGTAGACTCATTAGTAGAATGGTATGCAATTTCAAAAAAGGGTTAGGGTGTTTACTTCAAACTAAAGTGTCATCTTTCACATCATGGTAAGAATAATGTACTGTGTTCACCCTTTATTTATACATACAGTACAGTGGCGTTTAATTACAACCATATCAATTAAAGCCCCAAAATGTTTCCGCAAGAGAAATAAAAGTGTTTTTTAATCCATTTCCACAGCCCAGCATCTTATACTTTTCCAGCTTCTTTAAATCAGTGCATCATGCCAGAAATAAAGGCCACTGAAAGGTGCTGAGTCTTCCAACAAGAAACAAATACAACACTCTTTTGGGAACTACGAGCACATTTTGCATGAACAAAAATAGATATATTGTTCTTATAACCTAACATTACACAGTGTTATAACAGAGACCCTGGATATATTTGCCAAAAGGATATGCAACCCTTTGTTCTGAATCTGGTATTTAATCTTATTTTTTAAATAATGTCTGCTCAAAAAACACCATTTTTGGTAGATACTGCTAGTAAATATGTGAATTAGACAGCAGTAAAATAATGCACAATGCATCATGAACATTCAAAATCTTTTTTTACTATTGAGTTTTTCACAACAGACAGCTACATACCTCCTAAAAACCCACCAAAATAGAAAACAACGTATTTACCTTACACATACACTGCCCGGGAGAGAAACAAACAACAAAGAAGAAACACTGAAATGTCTAAGCATGCATCCTCATTTTGTTCCCACAGCTCCGCCAGTGTCTAGTAAGTCTTAAGGCTGATAGCATTCTCACTCTCCTTTTCCCTATCTCTCTTTTCTGCCTGCCTTCCATCTTGAGAAATAGCCCCCCCCACCCCGCTGCCACTTCCATTGTAAAAAAAAAACCCAAACAAACAGAAAAATGCACAAATGTAAACCACAAGAAAGCTCTCTCACCAGAAGAGAAAAATGGAAAATCCCACCAGCTGCAAATTTCAGTCTTCTCATAAACTTTTCACCTGGACGTCTTCTCTTTCTGTCACTGCTCACTGTGAAGTTCACCCTTCAGCTGCATGCTATTTCTTTTTTTTTTTACGACGTAAAAAGGGGGAAAAAAGTACAGCTAATGGTTCCAGACAGGCTACCAATAGGCCTGAAGTACGATATAAAAATTAAAAGGGCGACACCAGTAAAGCGAGAACACAGCCAAGCACTGAGGCACTGATATGGCTGCTGAAGAGCAGCCTTTAAGGGAAGTGGCAGACAGAGAAACAAGGTTTGTATACGGAATGCATGAGGCATGAGCTCCCTCTGAGACTGGAGCACTGCAGCAGAACAAAATCAAGCAGCGCACTGCTGACTTACCCTTTCCAAGCTCACATCCTCAACTGGCATGTGAGATGTCCATGGACCCGGTCGAATGTTAATGAAGAAGCCCTGCACAACTGCTTTCTGTGCTGCAGGAGGGATAAAGCAATCTAGGAATGCATTCCTTTTGTCTTTTGTTTGCTGATTTTGGTCTTTTTTTTTTTTTGGTCTTTCCTTCTCTCACTCTCCCTTTCTCTCTCCTACATTTCTACATTTATTCAGTGCTGTATACAGTCTGATGCTAACATCAGTAGTTCCCACAGGCCCCTGAATCTCTGGAGCAATGCATGTGTATCGTGTGCAGTGCTGTATTTAATGTAGTATCTGGGAATCTGAAATGTATATAAATACAGAGAAACAAAACTCTTCTTATTCCTGCAGCTTCTACCTGCAGACTAAGCTTAAATGATAAAGCCACCATTAGTTTATAGAAAATTGAAGCAATTTAAACGACACATTTATTTAAAAAGTATTGTTTTAAATTTTTTTCTTAAAGGCTTTTTTAACAAACTCTAGGGAATCTGGAGAAAGATTACCGAGACTAAACTCAGGTAGTCAAATAGCCTTATCTGATGAATTAACTTAATATTTGAAACTAGGGCATGATATTGTACTTCACTATGTAAAAAGGGAGTTGTTTATTATTTAGATATTGTCTCTTTGTTCTTTTTTTGTTCACCATACCACACAGTTTATTGAATCAGAGACAGAAAAAAATAAACACACAAAATAAACTTTTTTTATTTAAAGCTATGCCAAGTGGGTATTCCTCTTCAATGGTGGATTAAATAGGTCTCAATCTAGCTGTAAAGTGTTTTGAGATATTTCCAAATGAAAAACACTATACATATATAAGAAATTGTATTATAATTACTGCTTTTATATAGACAAGTGCAAATTATGTCATTGGGTAAATATATTGTTAGTAAATAAATGCTCTTTAAAATAAATTGCTCCCTTAAAACTTTTTTTTTTTCATTGTGCATCTGTGTTTAAATTTGATATTTCTGACCAGGGCAGTACACTGAAACTTAAGGAAAGCATTCAACTTAGCCAAACAGTAGATACTTATATTTATTAATGCTGTAAATGTATGTACAGGACAGTGTATATTCAATATAGTTGTACAAAGTATTATTGTCATCAATACAACTCTTATTTTTGAATAAAAGTAACAGAAATGTAATTCAGTATTACATTTTCTACAATATCAAAGCCAGACTACTAATATTTAGAATATTCCCAAAGTACACTTATTTTAAAGTGCATGCAAAACTATTTAAGCCTTTAGTTAAAAAGTACATTTCAAAACAATATTTTTATACAATAATGTGCAGATGTGCCTATGCATTTTAATATAAAAGTTTGTGAACAATTGCTTTTGACTTGAAAGGTATTTTCAAGTTCCATATTTTATATTTATTACATATTAGATTTATTAGATTATATTTTATAATGGTGCAATGTAGCACTATGCAATATGCACTATTGCACTAAGATTAATACATTGTTCTGTTAGATTTTTATAAAATGAACTGTTCCTCTATGAAAACATTAAAAATGTATTTTCTATAAAGGTGTTTATAGGAATTATAAACAATAGTGCAAAACATGTCTAAAAAATTTCACTTAATTGCCAGATAACTTCTTTTAAAACTACTGCCAGCATAGACATTATAAATACCTGTGGTGTTTTTGGATATTTAAGACCTCTGCAGTGAATTATTGCAGTGATTTCAGGTTCATATTTAAATTGAGATCAGTCACAAAACATGCTACATTTTAAGACAAAGGGATTGCCACATAAAATCAATCAATGGCTCTCTTAAAATTATTAGTATATGTTTATATAATGCAGATTTACTCAGCATGTTCTTTATCCCTAATGAAAACATATGAGTATTACTTCTACTATCACCAATAATAATGACCCATTGTTCACTTAAACAGTGTCAGGATTCCAAATGGCAACAACATATTTGAATCTCTGAAACCAATGCTTTTAGGACTAAAAAATAAGAACAATGTCCAAATCCTTTATTTATACACATTTATTTTCATAAGCATTTGCTTAATTATTGCAAAAAAGTTCTCCCTGCACTCTTACACTGGTGTGCAGCTAAAGAAGCATTCTAAAAGTGAGTCATTTTCACTTTGCCTTTGCACTAGCAGGAAGTCAACCAGAGCTCAATGTAATTGCAAGTAGCATTGGACAGCTCCTGGTGCTGAAAGCAATAGTAAGACAGAGCTCACATGCCGGGAACTGAAGGAAGCTTTGAAAATGCTCACAGTAAATGGACCGAGATGGCAAGCCCATAGACTGAACAGTACAATGGCAGCTGGCTACAAATCCGTCTATAATCACATTAATGAGATTAATCAGTGAATTAGCAGCAGTCAAATGTCAGAGTGGTGAAGAGAAATCTGAGCTTGGTAATTAACGTTTGGAAAATTGGCTAAATCACTTCTGTTGTTTGCAATTTGCAGGATACTCCCAATTTCATTTAAGCATGACAATATTATACACATCTAGAAGTGGCCCAATAAAGTAAAGAAACTAGGTCAAATCCAACAAAAATCCATTTGTTTTTCTCCAAAATAAGTTAAATATAATTAATTAGTTGTGTTTTCAAGCATTTTCTTTTCATTTATTCTGATAATACATAAATGCTTCATTTCAATGTCTGACTTCTTATTTGGATTAAAATACTCACCATGAACTTGAAGAAATATTCCATCTTTGTGTTTATGTAGTAATGATGGTAAATTGATCTTAGTAAGCTAGAAGTGTTACATTTGGCCAAAATACAAATTTACATTAAATGGTAAAGCTTTCCTTAAATGAAAAACTTTTAAAATGAAAATATGATTTACCACAAACTGCAGCATAAAGTACTATAATACTGATAAGTTCAGAAAGTCTTCCATACCACTGATTCAACTCGACATAAATTCTCAAAGTCTTTCTAAAATACCAAAATACAAAAGAATAAAGGAATTAAAAGTATTGGAAGAGGAAAAAAAATATATCAACCTCATTTTACATTTTAAAGCAAGCCATTTGGAGTGCAGAGCAATAGGATGTTTTAATCAACTTTAGTCAATATACAATGCAATATAATTTACACTCAAATGCTATTTGCATACGAATGGTGCAGATTTGAAATACTTTGTTAAATATTAAAAAACTTTAGTCAATAGGTACTCGCCCATTGTTATTATATCATTCTACCTTTAAAAGTTTACTCGGAAACTGCTTCACATTGCCATCATTTAAGGTTGCATCACTGCTATTCATTCCTGTGCAACTCCTTTGATATTGTATAGGCAATGAAATTTTAAAACAATCTGAACCCCCCTACATGAATATCAAAACAGCAAAATATGAAACCACCACACTTATCTAAATGTTCTAATTACATCTACAACGTGTACAAAAATGCCCAAAACCTCCACAGAAAAGCATTACTATATTGGAAACTTGCTTTTTTATGCATTTATGTACAGAACATACAAAAAGACATTCTCCCACATAATTATTACATCGCTAAAACTTCATATAAGAGATTAGTAAAGTACTGTACATGCATTAAACACAAGACAAAGGTTTCGCATTTGCATTCACAGAACCTTTTCCTCCAGCTGAAGAAAACCTAATGTCTGGCTTGAACTGTACAGAGCCACAGCTTCAGTACAACAATGCAACTTTCTGCCAGTAAATAGAGCAAAGACAACAGCACTCACAGTATTACAGAGAACATTGCAGATCCCACGGAATGAGCAAAAAAC